>NC_091753.1:29256335-29303835 GCF_043380555.1 Nothobranchius furzeri
GGCAACTTCAGCAGATTATATGGTGGCTGGTAAGGGTCACCACGCCCTACACCGCAGCCACGGTAATCCACCGATATAATATATGTTTTAAAAAAACAAGACGGTTATTGTTATTGTCAACTTATTAGCAGTAGATCATACTTTAATTCTTATTGTCCTCATTCTCAGGGTTTTCCAGTAAGATCAGTCAGATGCCGGTCATCCTCATCCCTCTCCACTTCGACCGCGACCCTCTGCAGAAGCAGCCCTCATGTCGGCGCTCCGTTGTGGTGCGGACCTTTATCACCAGTGACTTCATGACAGGCATTGCTGCCATGCCTGGAAACCACATCCCAGAGGAGGTAAACCCCCATCACAAGTCTGCAGCTGCCTCTAGCATTTTACCACATTCAGTCAAGTTCTTCTATTTACTATTAAAGGGATGTTTCACAGTTTTTCCTCAACCTTTCTAGTTCCTTCAGTCTTATAAGAGGTGTTTTTATTTCTTCCACTAGGTGGTGCTAAAAATGGTAAATGAGATCAAGAAAATCCCTGGCATCTCCAGAGTGATGTATGACCTGACCTCCAAACCACCCGGCACCACAGAGTGGGAATAGAACTTCATATCACTAGGATGTACTCTCACACACAGTACACACTCTCAGCAGATATAAGGGGAATGGTGAACTGCTCTCCTTTTCTGCCCTTCCTCCCCGTGTCAGCCACGTCCCCCCCTTCTCCTGTCCCATCTCTCTCCCTTTCCTCCCCTTATCTTCGACATTCCCACGGAAGGCAGACCGTACTGTGACCGAAGCGCCGCTGCTCTCTGCTGCCCCCCCACCACTCCCACCGAGTCTTAATATTTCTGGCGATAGGGACTGATTAACGTTGGTTATTGATAATATATTGTCACTTTTGATTCACGTACTACGATGTATTTCCTCGCTGTTATGTAAAGTTCAATTTGCTGCTTCCTTTTGTGAGATCACTCATTAAAAGCCAACAGCGAGAAGCTGTGAGATTTAAGTGATGTTGTGCCTCAAGTTGAATTATAGGATGAGTTAAACATGAAGACAAGCAAATAATAATGTCATAAAAGTTGAGTAGTCGGTAGGGGGAAGTTTGAGCCTTTAGCAGTTGCTTTTTCTGTCAGATGTTTTTGTTTTTGTTGTTGTAGGCCAGAATATCCTGTTGATCTCACTCTGCCTGCAGACTGCTCCGACTGAGGTTGTTGAAACTCACAACCATTGTGACCAATCAAACCTTTTTTGTGTTATAATCTTTTGCCAAAATGCTGTGTTGATTTCTAACGTTGCAGACGATCTTCTCCAGAACTTATTAGTGGATGTGAGTTGTGATGGAGGCCAATACAACTTTGTATATGCCTGTTCAGTGTTTCCTTTTTCTTTTGGTGGGACATTAACCTAGACTCTAGTGTGTCCAGAGAGGAGCTCATAACGCAGTTCTCCTCATGCTGCAATACGTGTGCTTTTTTACTGAAGAATCTAAAGACCAGAGGACTAGTATCGAACTCAAGAGTTTTGAAACATTTGTCGTCACGCCATGATTTTTAGCTGCTCTTGATTCGTGCAGGGGCACGCCTTTGCACGTTCTCTCACCCATAAAGCCTTGGTGCTACATCGATTTAAAACTCCACCTTGACTACTTTCCATATTATCGGGTTAGAAGTCTTGCCATCTCCCAGCATCTGCTCACTGTGTCTCCACAAGGCATTGCTGCTTTTATATTTATATCTGTTGTGTCCTCCCACAACGTTCAGTCTCTCCTCTTCAGTCGTGTCATTTAAGCCTCAGGTTTAACCCTCCCACTGTCTTTTTGGGTGACCTCGTGAGGAAAGTTGGCCAGAGGATTGATGGTTTATCCCTTGAGGTCCACATGGCAGGGGTGAGGTGGTGCTCACTCCTCACCCCTGCCACATGGACCCAAGGGATAAACCATCAAGCCTGCTCAATGGTCAACTTTCCTCACGGGGTCACACCCATTAGGACAGTGGGAGGGTTAACGGAGTATTAAAAGTGTGTTGTACCCTATCACAGATGTTTTACTCGGTGGTTCTCATGCCTCCATTTGTTCCCGTGCCTCTCATCGGTTTTATCGTTTTATGTTTCAGCGGCCAAAATGCCCCCAACATCGAAGGAATGCTTTTCCTACATTAATTGCTGTTTGGGTTCCTCCTTATGCTTTTCTTAAGGTGTGTGTTTTTGTCTATTTTACAGACGTTTCATTAGAACAGCTAACAGTGGACATTTATTTGAAATCCCAATAAGATTAAGTTATGCAAGACTTTTGTTCTTTAAGTTTGTTCAGCAACTGTCATTTTTCTTAGTAACGTGCCTCAAACCAAGCCACTGCATGCAGTTTCAACAATGACATTTGTACAATGGAAAACTGAGCTTTAATAAAGATCTCAATGTTGAAACTTTTATTGTCCTTATTTATTTATAGTAATTCAGACTGCAAATGCTTATACTGCAGTTATAACAGCGTTTAATGTCTGGAGCCACAGGCAAAGCAAGAATTTGGTCTAGTATTTAAATAATACATTTATTTAGTCTGGCTTGCCAGGCTAACAGGCCTGGTCAATAAGCTATGAAGATCCTTTAGTTCTGATTCTAAGCTCCTTTTTATCTGCAAAAAAGTTTTGAAATCATTTGGAGGCGTACATTTTTTCTAGACAATTGATTTTGGTTTTAAAATCTGACCGGTGATGTGTAACATGTTGTTTTTAAATGGTTCCAGTCAGAATTTTACAGATAAAGATTGTTTTCTCCATTTAGGGAAGTATTTGTAAACCTTGAATGTGAGGTACCTCAAGGCTCAGTTTTGGGCCTTTTTTATGTTTTAGCCAAGGATTTCATAAACCGAATGGTAATGCAGACCTTTCTCACCCATGTTTAGCCGAAATAAAGATGGCATTTTTACAGTCTGCCTCACCTAATTATGATTAGGTTTAGAGGTCATGTGAAAAAAAAGCCTGGAAAAAATGGCATCCATGGTTGAGTTTCAAGACCAAAATATCTGTTTAAAACACCAAAGGCCCATCTCACATGTTGGATGTTCAACACTTTTAGGAAACTGTTGAACTGATGAGACATAAATGTGTGCAGTCACCTTTTGTTTTTTATCTGTGCCCCAGACAAGCTGGTTCCCAAAGTCAGAGACTCTCTTGGTCAGCTTGCTTCTCACACCAAACCCTCTTGTCAGGAATGTTGGTGTGACCTTTGACCCAGCTCTCACCCTGGATTCTCATGTCAGTTCTCTTGTTCGCTCGTCCTTCTTCCATCTCAGGAACATTTCTAAGATGAGTCCCATTCTGTCTCGCTCTGAACTTGAGACAGTTCTCCACACCTTCATCTCCTCACACTTAGACTACTGTAACTCTCTTTTCACGTGTCTGAGCAGAACCTCCCTGAACCGTCTACAGGTGGTTCAGAATGCCTGTGCTCAGCTTCTGACCAAGTCCTCCAAACACACCCACATCACCCCGCTTCTCCTCCAGCTTCATTGGCTGCCAGTCAACTTCAGGGTTCATTTCAAGATCCTGGTTCTGGTCTATAGGGCCTTACATGGACAAGCACCATCTTACATTGGTGATCTTCTTAGTCCCTACACCCCCAGCAGGTCCCTGAGGTCCAGTGATCAAAGCCTACTGGTTGTGCAGCACCAGGCTAAAGATCAAAGGTGACAGATCATTTGCTGCTGTGGCCCCCAGACTCTGGAACTCTCTCCCCCTGAGCCTGAGATCAGTGGACTCAGTGGTCTCCTTTAAAAAGCAGCTGAAGACTCACCTGCTGAAGCTGGCTTTGGTGACCTTCATCACCATCCTCTCCTTATTCCGATCTTTCTACCTATTCCACCTGTCCTGGGATCCACTGATTTCCTTTTTCTTATTAATTTTCTCTTTCCCTTTACTCACATTTTAATCACAATTTCTACTTCTCCCATCTTTATGGTATGTTGTAAAATAATTTTAAAATATTTTAAAATTTTATTCTTGTTCTTCACTGTATAAAATATTGTTTCTTCTTCTTAAAATTTAGCTCAGGAACTTCTAGTTTTCTAATGTAATGCCATAATTATGACAAGTACTGTGCATCGCCATATTGTTTACAGAAATTAACAATGTAATACAGCCCTGCAAGTGTGTGTGCTGGAGGTTCAGGTGTGGCCGACTCTCCCTGGACTGAAAGACAAGTATGGACTGGTTTCACTCTGCTGAACAACACTCCCGGGACGCCGGCCGGGGAACCGTTTTAGAACTGTTGCTGAAATGTAATATTGATTAAAGGTTGCCACATCTGACAATTAACTGGTGGCCTGTGGCGGTTTATCGTCGGCACAGAATCATGATAAATCCTTTTTACTGGAAGAAAGAAGAAGAAATCAAAGCCTCCCAGATTGTTTCTTCTTGGACAGTTTCTAAGAAAGTTGTGCCGATGTGTTTGAGCACTTTTGATGACCAGAGTCCTGTTTGTGGTCATTAAAAGGAAGCTGAATTATTGTGGGTGAGGTCTTTTGATTTCAAAGTATTTGTTAAAAACACAAAAGTCCTTATTCTGTTTTCCAATAAATACAGATTAATAAGTGCAGCTGCTTATTGCAGCCTGGCTTCCTCCTCTTTGCTCTTGCTCCGCTGAGTCTGTTAGGTTACCTTTGCAGCTCTTCCCCCCTGAGAGCCGATGAGACACCTGTCACACACCGCTGCCTTGTTCTCGGTCTTCTGCAGAGTGGAGCGCTCCCGACTGCTCTCAGTACTGACAACGCATGGAAATGAGAGGGTTTCTGCTTGGACTGTGTTGCTTTCTCTGCATTTACCGACACGTCTCCGGAGTGTCCACCTGCAAGCTGAAGGCCACGTTCAACCTGAACGGCTACAAGAATGTAGAGAAGAAAAAGGTGGTTATTGGAGGGATGTTTCCTGTTCACAAGCGCATTGCTTCTAATAAAGGGAATACTTCAAGTCTACCAGTCTCATCGCCTTGTGATGGGTGAGTAAAACCATTTAGAATACCACAAATTGTTCAATTGCATTTAAACAGATCATCTTGAGGGGCTATCCCCATAAATGATTACACATCTTTAGATCTATTGGTTCATTTTCTTCATCGCTATCTCATGATTCTCCAGATTTAATTTCCGAACCTTCCGCTGGACACAGACAATGCTGTTTGCCATCAATGAAATCAACAAGAGAACAGACCTGCTGCCCAACACCGACCTGGGCTATGTCATCTATGACTCCTGCTTCACCATCTCCAAGGCCGTGGAGGGAACACTGACTTACCTGACGGGTCAAGATGAAGCAGTACCCAACTATCGCTGTGGCAACGGGCCACCTCTTGCTGCTCTAGTCGGAGCTGGAGGTTCGGATCTGTCCATCGCCACAGCCAGAATTCTGGGGCTCTACCATTTTCCACAGGTCAGCCACTTCAAGAAAGGTAGACAATGAGAGAAATCCATGAAAAGATGATAATTTTACCTCTCATCTTCAGGTCAGCTATTCATCAACATGTTCTGCCCTGAATAACAAGTTCCAGTTCCCCACCTTCCTACGAACCATCCCTAACGACGTGCACCAGTCTGCAGCCATGGCTCAGATGGTGCTACATTTCGGATGGACTTGGGTGGGCATCATAGCTGCCGATGACGACTACGGCAAATACGGCATCAAAGACTTTAAGGAGAAGGTGGAGGAAGCTGGTGTCTGCATCTCCTTCTCTGAGACCCTGCCAAAAGTAAGCTATTTTCACCCAGGTCAGGAGAAATGCACTAAACTACCTAAGCTGGTGTGAGGACAGTGATGGCAGTCGTGGCGTCCTTGAGCAAGACACTTGACCCACACTGCCTGCTGGATGTGGTCGGGACTGGTGGTGCCAGTGTTCAGTAGCCTCGCTTCTGCCAGTGCGCCCCAGGATAGCTGTGGCCACGTTGTAGCTCATCGCCGTCCGCCAGTGTGTGAATGTGTGTGTGTGGGTGAAGGACTGGATGCAGTGTGAAGCAATTTGAAGGCACAGCACAAATACAAGCCATTTACTATGTCATGAACGTATCTGTGTGTTTTTCATTTAGGTGAACAACCCAGAGGCCATCCAAAGGATTTCTAAAACCGTAGCTGAGTCCACAGCCAAGATCATTGTGGTCTTCTCATCAGACGTGGACTTTAGTCCTCTCATCCCTGAGCTGCTCCGGAACAATGTGACCAACCGCACCTGGATTGCCAGCGAGGCCTGGGTCACCTCTGCTCTCATCAATCAGCCTGGGGTGAGGGCTTAACCAGCTGATGGCAAAACACCAATCAGCTCTTCCAGGTTCTACACACCAATTATGCCTATAAATGATGACAATCGTGTTTTCACCCAGATGAACTCGATGCTGGCTGGCACCTTGGGTTTTGGAGTGAAGAGGGCTGACATCTCCGGTCTTCGGCAATATCTGCTAAATTTGGATCCCTATGCTGACAAGCTCACTGAAGAGTTCTGGGGAACAGTGCGTTTATCTTTTGTCCACACTCACTTGCACGATCAAAACAAATCACACTATCCAGAAAAATACAAATTTTGTGATCTTAATTCTGTGTTCTAGTTGTTTAACTGCACTTTAGACTACAACACAGCACTGAGTATGGCCAAGAACACGAACAGCTCGTCCTCCAGAGCAAAGAGGGGTGTACCAGATGGCCTGTGTAGTGGGAAGGAGTCCGTGGCGCAGCTCAATAACACCTACTCTGATGTTTCACAGCTACGAATCACTTACAGGTCAGTTGCTAGCTTCCATATATTTGTCACTGTGCCTGCAGCAGTTATTGAACTGTCGTTCCTCTGAAGTGTATACAAGGCTGTGTATGCCGTGGCCCACGCCTTGCACAATCTGGAGCACTGCGAACCAGGAAGTGGTCCCTTCGTTGGGAACAGCTGTGCCAACATCTCTAACTTTGAGCCGTGGCAGGTTGATACATCACACGTTTTCTCATGTATGTGTGAAACTGCTTGTAGTTCATTCAATCTCTGTCTTTCCCAGTTGATGTACTACGTGAAGAATGTGCGTTACAAGGTGCCAAACACGGAGGAGGAGATCTACTTTGAAGATGGGGACATAAAAGGCTTCTACGACATCATCAACTGGCAGTTCAGTAGTAACGGTGAGATGCACTATGTCTCCGTGGGACACTACAACGGATCTGCAGCTCCAGAGGACAAACTTCACATCAGGAACGGCTCCATCATTTGGAACAATGACGTTTTGGAGGTCAGTTGCACCTTGATTGGGACAAGAGCTTAGCACATGTTCTGTCACATCCCTGGTACTACAGTTTTCTAATTTGTGTCTCCAAGCCTCCTCGGTCAGTGTGCAGTGAAAACTGTCAGCCTGGCACCAGGAAGGGGATCCGGCAGGGGGAGCCGGTCTGCTGTTTTGACTGCATCCCGTGTGCAGATGGAGAGATCAGCAACACAACTAGTCAGTATATGAATATTATTTCCTTTAATAAAATCTGCTAACGGAGCCTGGATAGCTGCTGCTGGTTTAAATTGACACTGTCCTGAAGGAAGAGCATTGTGCTTTCACGATTTAAAACCAAACTCTGAAAAACATGCCAAACTTTATCAGGTCAGCTGAGAACAATCAGGCATTACGTTTTCAGAGTTTAACCACAGAAGCTGTGTGTAAGCATTTTAATTGGTTTGTCTTTAAGTTCTGGGACTTTTGGCCTTTGCTTGTAGAGGTCATGAATAATTACTATCTAACCGGTTGTAGAAAACTTCCTAAAATATCTCAGTTTATAGAATTAGAAGGAACATATTATGATTTTTTAAAAAGGGATAACTGATCCTTGTCTAACATGCTCACAAGGGTTTTAGCACAAATTCAATCTCACATAACGCAATTTCAGCAGTTTAATTGTTATTATTTTCAGTACCTTCCAGAATGAACCGTTTCAGGGCTCTGTCACTTTAATTAATTTATTTTTTATTTAACCTTTATTTATCCAGATGAGTCGATTGAGAACTCATTCTCATTTACGACGACGATCTGGCCAAGAGGCAGCAGCAGCAGACACATAGTGAGCTTTACATCAAAGAAAAACAGGCAAGATTAAAAATAAATATGCAAGACAAAAATAAGATAAAACAATTAAACAAAAGGCCAAAGGACTGTTCTCATTTACAATATATACAAGCAATCAAAATTGACTTTAAACAGTCTAAGTAATCAAAAGCAGACACATTAATCAGAAACTGTTGATTGCAATGAACTATTGAAGGTAGATGATAGAATGTAGGAAGTGAGATTTTTGCAGCTCATTCCAGTCGTTGGAAGCAGCAAACTGGAATGAGGAGTGGCCAAAGGATGTGCGAGCTTTGGGAATAACCATAGAGCTCAAGTTACTGGAATGTAAATTGTGCTGATTGATGGAAGTGATGAGCAAAGATATAACGGTATTTACTGATGATTGTTTAGTATATGTTTATGTTTATGTTTATTTATTTGGCAGACGCTTTTATCCAAAGCGACTTACAATTTATAACCTATAGGGCATGTTGTGATCTGTATACAAACTGATACCAATGTAACAACCTGTGGGGATGGAGTGATGGCCAGTTAACGAGTGAGTACAGATCACAATGATGAGTAGTGAAAGCGGCACCAGCGACAAAACAGATGGCTAAGTGATAAATGACATTGAGTGTATGAAGACGTTTTTTGGCAGCAGTCCTATAAATGATGTCACCGTAATCTAAGATGGGAAGGATTGTCATTTTGACCAAGCTTGCTTTGCAGACTGAATAAAGGATGACCTGTTGCGGTATAGAAACCCAATTCTTGACTTGACTTTAGAAAGTAATGAATTAATGTAAATGTCATATGAAAGTGTGCTGTCAAGCCAGATATCCAAACACTTATAGGAACTGACAAGTTGTAGTTCTGTACCACCGAGGGAAACAATGCTAGGGTGGAAAGTTGATTGGGGTAAATTACGCCTGAAGATCATGAACTTTGTTTTACTTGTGTTTAAATGAAGATGAAGGTTGGAGAAGTCATGTTGAAGACAATTAAAGTTGTGCTGCAGGAGGACAAAGCTAGCCTGGCAAGCCAGACTAAATCAATGTATTATTTAGTTTGGCCACGCTCCATCCTCTTGGTTGTGGGGCGGGTTCTACCGTTGTCTTTCAAATGATCTCCGCATTCCACTGGACAATGAATGTGACATACTCTTGTTTCACTCTGTTGCATCATCCCACCCACCAGGCATATAGAGTGCCCTGATTGGCCCACAAAGTGGAAAAAACTCTGTGATTTGTTCACCAAGCAGATAGAGCACTATGATTGGCCCACCATTATGGACCAATCACAGCTCTTTATGTGTTTGAAACCCCTCTAGAGAGCTGTGATTGGCTAGCCAGAGTCCTGGTAGGAGCTGCGGAGGTTCCAATGGAGCAATCCTAGACCAAACTTTGCAAAGCAAGAATTTGGTCTAGTTCACTAGGCTAGGACAAAGCAGCATTCAAGGGTGAACTGCATGCATATAAAATGGTGTCGTCCGCATATAAATGTATATGAGAACTGTCAACAGCATGAACAATGATTTTGAATAAGGTTGGGCCCAGTATCGACCCCTGAGGAACGCCCATACATAGAGGTAGAGGGACAGATTGCTAACCCTCTGTCCTCACTGTTTGTGTACAGCCTAAGATATAACTTCCAAACCATGCCATGGATGCCTGAGAAAGTCCTCTTTGTTTGAGTCTTCTAAGTAAGACGTTATGATCCACAGAGTCAAAGGCTTTGGCCAAGTCAACAAACACAGCCACACACTATTCCTCGTTGTCAATGACACATATGATGTCATTTAGCACTTTAAGTGTTGCAGAGACACACCCATGGCCACTTCTGAAACCGGACTGCAAGGGGTAATAATACTGCTGGATTTAAAAAAACAAGCTGAAGCTTCTTCTGGCCACGCCCACCCATCCCCTAACTGGCTGGGCATTTTTCACAAATGAAAAAGAACAAGATAAAGAAGTGCCATTTTAATTTAAAGGCATGTAAATCTCAGAACCACACTGTTTACAGGACAAACAGCTCCGGAGCCAAGCTAGCTCATGTCTAACGATGATAGAAACAGCCATTATTTCAAAGTACTTGCATCTCCCTCATCTGTTGACTTGACACAGGTACTAATGTGCATTTGATGTTCTCAAAGCGGTCCGCTTCCAAGAGGTTAGCACACATCGAAAGATTTCTGACAACTTTAGCTGAAACATGGACATTGAACATGAATTAGAGCTGCACAGTTCTCTGACGGTTTTCTTTGACTGGGGGGAAGTGTAGAGATTTGTGTTTGTAACACTGAAAGAAAATAGATGGACATTTTTATTTGTGTTTGGAGTGTTTATAGAGGCAGTAGATACTAACATGGCAGTACAAAGGGATGCAAAAAGGGAGTTTTGAATCATTCGTCCCGTTTAAGACTTGCTGATTTATAAAACTGATGAGTGATATGAAGAATGCTCTGAAATTAAGCCATCAGCCATTTAAACTTTTAAAATTTGTCTTTTCTCATTTTGACAGATGCTCGTGAATGCATCCTGTGCACTGGAGACGATTGGTCTAATAGTGCTCACAATGCATGTGTACCAAAAATCATTGAGTTCCTGGCCTTTGGAGAGCCGTTGGGAATCACCCTGATTGCCATCTCAGCCTTTGGAGCTTTAGTCACCATTGCTGTTGGGGTGAGAATCACACAACATCATCAACAACATCATCACACAACATCAACAACAACATCCCACACATCTACACACATTTGTAGATCTCCTGATCAGAGTAAAACTACACATTTTCTGATGGTTTCTTTCTCTTTTGGATCTTTCAGATCGTGTTTGTTATGAACATTGGCACACCCCTGGTAAAGGCTAATGATGTCCTGCTGAGTTTCTCGTTGCTCTTCTCCCTGGTGGTGACCTTCCTTTGCTCTATCGTCTTCCTGGGAGAGCCAAAGCACTGGAGCTGCATGACGAGCCAAGTGGCCTTAGCTCTGGGTTTTGCTCTCTGTCTGTCCTCCATCATGGGTTAGTAAGGACCAGAAGTCTTTACTTATTAAGATTCAACCAAATTACAGAATTCATAGACTCATCTAAAGTTTGATGTCCTCTGCTTCAGGTAAGGCAGCGGTGCTGATGCTGAGAGCTCAATTCTTGAAAAAAGCCAGAGCCAGAGCCAAGGCAGCCGCCAAAGCTGCCAAAGCTGCAGCTGAGGCAGCAGCGAACAGTGGAAGTCCCGATGTGATTTTTACCAGCCCTAATGCTGAGTCCAGTGTTTCTGATAAACCCGAAGTTGACAGTCTCACCTTTGGCCACCAGAGGGCAATAACTGCAGCGTTAACATTAATACAGGTAAATGAAACTCCTTAAGAAAAGAGCTGCACACACACATCCCAACCTGGGCACCAAGCCTTACAAACCTTTTCAAAAAGTATATTTTATTGCATTTTCAGTTCACTGTACACCCTTCACACAGTATATTATGTTGTATACTGAAAGTACATTCTGTATAAAATCTTAATGGAACAACAGAACAATTTAACAATTTTGGTTGTGCTTCTGGCGATCCTCTCCAACGTAAGTGCATATATAGTATTGAAGGCAATATTCACATAGACACATTTAACAAAACTTTGAGTAAGAAGTCCCTGAATTACACCTTACTTTTGCTCCTCCCATTCCAGTCTAAATGCTGGCCAGAAGACCGGTTATTTTCCTACTCTCCCACTTTATAAGTCCTCAGATTTTTAAGTCCATCCTCTTAATATATGTTAGTAAAGGTTGTCCATATTTCGTCAAATAAATGTTGCTTGGCCTTTAAGATATAGGTAATCCGTTCCAGCGGCATCACCTGTAACATCTGTTTCATCCAATCCTTCACAGTGGGCCTATGGAGCTATTTCCATGCCATAGCTATACACTTTTTTGCTACCATTAAACTAAGATCCAAAAAGACACGCCGACACTTGCAGACTTACAAACCTAATCATGAAATGTCATTTTCTCTCCAGGCTATAGCATGCACAGTGTGGCTCATCATCCTCCCTCCACATCCCGTTAAAAACACTGCTGCCCAGAATGTGAAGATTATTCTGGAGTGTGATGAAGGCTCCATTGTCTTCATCTGTTGCATCTTCGCTTATGACATCCTGCTGGCTCTGATCGCCTTTATCTTTGCCTTCATAGCACGCAAACTGGAAGACCACTTCAGGTAGCTGATGATTAGTAGGAGGCTTTTGTCTGTTTTAATAATTTTTGTTTTTACAGAATCTTTTAGCCATTCTGAAGTGTTTTTTTAATTAAAGTGTGAATAATTACAGTTTTATCTACATTATACAACTACCTAAACGGCCTCAGTTCAGAGAATAAGAGATTTCTTCCTACAAGGCTAATGAGTTAATAGCTTGTCTGAATGTAGCAAAGACCAAGTATAACGCTGTCCTCCTAAAGCATCGGTTCATGTAAACATTACTTCAAAAGCCTTCACATTCTCTGTTTGACACCACAGTTACTTTGGCATAAATATAAAGAAATCCCAGCCAGATTTTTGAAGACAGCACTACGAGCTTTGCTGCGCTGTTAGCTCATCAGCCCTGCTGGATGTACACTCTCCTCCAAACACAGGCCATTCAGGAAGCCATCTAACTTTTACAAAAATCCCTATAATCTGCAGAGCTTTACATATATCTGCCTTTGTGTTTTTATTTTTATCCTCCAGTGAGGCGAAGTGTATGACCTTCGGCATGCTGGTCTTCTTCATTGTGTGGATCTCCTTTGTCCCGGCTTACCTCAGCACACGTGGAAAGTTCATGGTTGCAGTCCAGATTTTTGCTATCCTAGCTTCCAGCTTTGGCCTGCTGGCCTGCATCTTCCTCCCCAAATGCTACGTCCTTCTGATCAAGCCTGAACGCAACAAAGAGGAGCTGATGAAGCCTCGTCCTAAACCTCGTGATGGCACCTCTACCGGGACTTCTGCCTCTCTCGCCACAGCTGCTACTGAGGTTACAACAGCTATTGACTAAAATCCATCCGCATAAAAATGATGAAAACAGAAAGAAGACACACTGGTTTTATTTCTGTTATTGTGTGTTAAAAAATTACAAATACAGAAAAAAATCTGTAGTGCAAAAGGAAATTTTTATTTATATGAGCTGCTTTAGGGAGGATTTAAAAGCACAGGATCAGTGAAACCGCTGCCTTAGCAACAAATAAAAACGATCAGGAACAAGGTTAATGTCTTTGTACAAAGCTAAATACTGTAATCAGTTATTGTTTTATAGAAATCCATCATTTTTACATATCTTGTTTGCTGTGATGTTTTCAAATCCAGCAACAAGAATTTCCCTGTAAGATTTAGCCACTAATGCTTTTGCTTCATATTGTTTCCTTTTCAAAGCCCAGACTTTAAATTTGCATCATTGTTGCTCATTTCTTTCTAGAATTTGCATCATTGTTTTGCCTCATATTCTTAAAATCTTCATAATACATAATCTTGTAATTATTGGTGAAAAATGCCTTAATGTAATTTTTATGCTTTGTATGTTTTGACATGCTTTTGATCCCAAAGCAACAAATATTTTTTCCTCTGTTTTGTATAGAAGATTTGTTACTAGAAGTATTTGCAGCATTATTTTGAGTAAATCAATCTTGGATATGTTTGGTTTAATTCTTCGATGGTCGCCCGCTCAGTGGACCTGGCTAACTAAAGATCAAACCACCACCAGAGGGGAGCAGACACGTATAGGACTAGGTATGGTTTTTTATGAAAGTACCAATCCCAATACTTTATTTGGATGGATAAAGATATGGCATATTGTCAGTTTTGACCGGCGGCGGCACGTGGTTTGAAGGAGAGGCAAACATATAAATCAGGTTGAGGTGGCTTCATTGCAGCATGTCTTGTCACCAACACCAACAACTAACACTAATACTCACTGCCTTTTTATAACCAAGTCCTCCTCCTTCCAGTCGGTAACAAGATGGCGCCTGTGCTTGGCTTTGCCGTGGTCATCGGCCACTTTTTCAAACTTTTCTCCACTAACCTCCTCTTTTCCACCTTGCTCCTGTCTGCGATCCTCTTCAGCAGGGCCGTGCAGAGACCTTTGATGGGGCGGGTGCTCAAAGTAAAAAAAAGGGGCATTTATAGAGCAATCCAATAAGTTAGAAAATTCAGATAATGAGACCCTTGGGTTCAAACAACATAATAAAAATATATAAATTAGTGTCATTAGTGTTAATGTTAGTTCATGAATAATAGTTTTAGTTTATAAAGCTGACTTATACCTAGAGATGTTACAACCACATTTCTGCCCCTGATCCGAGTCCAAGTTGTTTGATTTTTGATTATCTTCCAATACTGAGTCCTGTTCTGATATCAGGTGGTGATGCAACACATTATAAAAGAAGAAATAAGTCATCCTTCTGTCTGTATTTGTCATTTTGTTATTTTAGCCTGAAAAGGTCACTCATTCAGGAAGTACATGTAACAGAAATCAAGATACTTTATTGCTACTGCACAGGTGTACAACCAAAGACATTTTGTGCTTTCTAAAGACAGCTCTAGTAAGAGGTAGTAAAATAAATGTAAAATAAATGCAACCACAGAGACTTATCCATGTGATCTACAGCTATGTTAGCTGAGATCTTTTTCCTGTCAGTAGAAAATTCTTGATCCCATTCCATGATCTCACTGAACTGAACACTAAACATGAGAGCTCTGCTACCAACCTAACAACAACACCCTTTACACAAAGGCACCATCATCACATACGTGGCAGGAGTCTCAGAGAAACTTAGAAGAATCTTCTCCAACCACAACATCCCGGTAAACTTTAAACCCAACAACACCCTCAGACAGAACCTGGCCCATCCAGAAGACTAAACACCCAAACAGAAGCTCAGTGGGGTCGTTTATGCAGTCCAGTGTTGGAGCACTGCCCAGATGTTTACATTAGAGAAACTAAACAACAAGTACACAAGAACATAACACAACACAGGAGAGCCACCTCTTCAGATCAGAACTCTGCAGTCCACCTTCACCTGAAGGACAAGGGACACACCTTCGAAGATGACAAAGTCCACATTCTGGACAGAGAAGATAAGATGATTTGAGAGAGGAGTAAGAAGCTATCTATGTCAAAATGTGAAAAGCCCACTTTAAATAGGGGCGGGGCTTAGATTTCACCTTTCCAGTACCAATAATGCAGCTTTGGTCAAGGTCAAGGTCAATTTTACTTACAGAGCACATTTACAGCAGCAAAGCTACACCAAAGCGCTGTACAAGGTAAAACAAATCAAGACACAACAAATCAACAATAAAAACCTAAAATAAGATGAGCACACAACAGTCACAATCTGTGATAAAAACTGTTAAAAACTATTAAGATGCTCAAGTCAGCCTGCATTAAAAGCCAAATCAAAAAATTGCATCTTAAGAAGGGATTTAAAATGCTCTGGATTCTGTGTGGTCCTGATGTTGAGAGGTAGCTTGTTTCACAGTTTGGGACCAACCACAGAGAACACTCTGTCGCCGCGAGTTTTGTGGTGGGTTTTTGGAACTGTTAAAAGAGCTTGAGGCAGGGACGTAAGCGGACAGCAGCTCAGAGATGTAAACTGGGGCCAGGCCATGAAGGGATTTAAAAACAAAAAGTAAAAATTTGAAACGGATCCTGTAAGAGACAGGAAGCCAATGGAGAGAGGCCAGAACCGGGGTTATGTGATCCCACTTGCTGGTTCCAGTCAGCAAGCGAGCCGCTGCATTTTGGACCAGCTGAAGTCGGTGTGGGAAGGACTGGTCCAGGCCAGAATACAGGGAGTTGCAGTAGTCCAATCAGCAGGACACGAACAGGTGGATGACATGTTCGAGGACATTAGCAGGAAGGTATGGCTTCACCTTTGCTATCTGCCTTAAATGATAAAAACCTTATTGGACCACTGCACTCACCTGTCTGTAAAGATTAAAAGAACCATCTAAAAACACACCACGGTTTTTAACACCGGGTTTTAGAAAACCAGAACAAGGACCAAGAGGACCAACAGCGTTGTTTAAAAGATTAGAACTTTTTTTTGAATCTCATTCAGTTTCAGTCTAGGTCACACCTTCCTGCATCTAATCAACATGATGACTCACCATCAAAAGAGGCTAACGACTCATCAGGAGATGGAGAGGCGGGGTACTCAGAGTAGTTTCTGCTCTTTAAATAACAACAGACAGCTACAGCTTATGAGCTTGACTCTCCCATATTCCAGTTAGAACTGACAAAGCTCCTCAGAGGAGAAGTGAAATGTTTTAAAGAAACCAAAGAATTCCAGCTGCCTTCATCTGAACTCTATGGAGTAATAATCAATAACAAAAAATACATAATAAAGTAATAAAACGTATATAATTATGCTCACATTCACTTTTACCATCTCTGTTGTAGGCAGAAAATTTATCACGTTTAACCCTCTTATGACCATAAATATAACAAGTTTTTTTTTGTTTTATGGCTTTAAAATTGTAATAAAAGTGTAAAATGTTTGTAACTCTGCTCCTTTTTTCAGAACAACCTCAGCTTTCAGTGTCTAGTTTGTATTTGTGTTTATGTTTATTAAAGTCTGTAAAACTGCAGCTTAAATGAAAAAAAAAACGGATTTGAATTTTCTTTACATTTATTACTAAACAGGAACTTCAAAATGACTTGAGCAAACTATGTCAAAAGAACTACCGGTATTTAAACTCAGAACTGTAATGCAAACACTCAGAAAACAGTGTGACCCCTGACCCCATGTTAACCAGTTTAATGACTGCAGCCTGTCTGTGACCACAGGTCTACGCTCTGGTCCAGAGAACGGGATACAGTAAAATAAATACTAGGTATCATAAAATAACACTCATGGGCTACTTCACAGCTGTAGCTACATTTCTACCAGCATTATGAAGATCAATAAGCAGATAAAAGGTTAAATCTAAACATTTCATTACAAAAAGTCAACTAATAAAATTCTGCACTGATAAAATTATATTTTCAGCTAAATAAATATTTATTGTGCGTATAAATAATGCTGGAATGAAGCTGAATCATTTAGTAAACAGTTGAGTGTTCAAATAAAAACCAGTGTGACTGTAATCTGTCCCTCCTCATGTCACCATCTACAGAAACAGCCTTCTGGGACACCTGACCAACCAGGTGGATTTTATTTGTGACGTTTCCATAACTTTATAAAAGCTGCTGATGAAGATGATCAGATCATCTCCTCCTTTCGGTTCTCTGCTCTCCCGTCGCGGTTCGCTCCGTTTCTTTCTGTGACGCTGCAAAGCTGGTTTCCTTCTAGTAGCCATAGGCGTCATTTTAACCGGGGACGCCGGGGACATGTCCCCGGCAAAATTTGTGATGAGCAGCTGTGTCCCCCCCACTTTGAAAAAAGCCTGCTGATGAGGATTTTTGTTTTACCAGCTCAGATCTCATGGGGGGATTCAACACCCACACTTTTCCAGCTGTTTTGCTCACCTCCACACCAGTCTGGTTTCTTTACGTCGCACTCACTCTGCTTGCCTCATCTCCTTCTTCCCCTCCCTCTTCTGACAGCCGATGTCGGGTTTCCAGGAGAGCAGGAGAGGGAGGGACGGAAGAGCTCGACTGAATTCATAATTTTGCATCTTGACATTAGCTGTACAAAGTCTGAGTTTGATAAAGTGAAGAACAACAATTTGCAGGGGTTTATAACAGGCGCAGCGCCAGGTTTTCATTTTTGTGTGGGCCACGGTAATTTTGGACGGACCTTAATAAGCAGTGACTAAGTGAAGCAGGCAGGTCGCGCCAGAAAATTTCGTTTAAAAAGACGTCATAAATGTGCTCCCCCGTCATTTTTATTTATAAAATATGAAGTAAAAACTCCCAATTTAATTTTCATTCATTTGTCATTAATATTTAGTCTACACCCGTGCGTTAAGTGGACCATCTTCCAGTAAAAGCAAAGCATCCAGCCCACCTCTCCAAATGCGTAAAATGTGCATCAGCCGCTAGTTAGGCGCGCCGCGTGCACCATCAGCTACGTCAGCCCAGACAAGAGCAGAGCAACTAGAGAAAGAATAGAGGATGATTCTGTCTGGATGTGGATGGAGATTACATTTTACAGCAGCCTGATCATCATTTAAATACGTAAACCATCACCTGTCTTCTAGTCCATGCTATCAGCATTATTTTAATTGGTGTGTGTGTGTGTGTGTGTGTGTGTGTGTGTTTTCCACTTCAAACACTGGTCTAACCAACCAGACCAGCATGTCCAGTAACATATTAATGTTACAATTAAACAGTTTCACTCATGTAGGCTAGGAACATTTCACCTGCCGTGGCCCGACCGCTTCTGCTCCACATAAACTTTGTGCATGATCAAATGTCTCTACAGGTGCTTTCTGAGCTGAAGAGCTATTCTGCCTCAGACTGGATGCGTCATGCGTGTCCATATGAGATGGGAACAAGCGCTATTCGCCAAAGTTTCATAATTTCATAAAAAGAACATTTTTCCAAGTGACACATCCCTCAGAGAGACCGGGTTTCCAGACCGCTTCAGTGGGAGGAAATCTTATCGCATGCACCGTGGTTCTGCACTGTGCTGCGAACCCCTCTGCAGATCTTCAGCCCACTGTCCACCGTGGGCGCTCCGAGCCGTGCTGAACACAGTGTCCAGTATAAAGCTCTGATGTTCTGATGGGAATCGAGTTACCTCTGTGATGTGCGTATTAAAATGTCAGCTCATCCATGCGCATCAGTGTGTGCCAGGGTAATTCTTTCAAAACAACCAACATCCTTGAGTTTATCCATCAAAATAAACAGTCAAATATAAATATCTGTAACCTGCATTTAACTGTTTTGCCTTCTTGTGAAGATTGTTGCAAAGAGAAACAACTAAACCTGATTAACCCCAGAGCCACGCGCACTGCATTGTACTTCGTGGGGAAAACGATTTAATCGGATCCTTTTCTTTTCAACATGGTTTAATGTAAAGTTTCATTCAGTACAAACTTTAGTTACACCAATCTAACGAGACAGAGCCTGGATTTGTATTCTGAACAGTTTAAACATGTTTAAAACGGAGACATGCGTGACGCGTGACAAGTCTAAAATTCGCACCTGCTCCGCTATTACGGAAATTAAACTAACAAGATGAATAATATGAACTTATTTTAGGCACAGACAACACCCCCCACACTTTTGAAAAGCTTGCAACGTGCCTGGTCGCTCGTGTACGCCAAAGTTATCTTTCATAAGACAATAATCAATAAATCGATTTATATAAAATGGATCCAGAAGTTGTAGCCCGTCTCTGCCTTCAATTTTTGTTATTTTTCACCCTGTTGGTGGTTTTACTGAGCAGGTGCCCCTTTTGTCATACGTTTCTTTTTAAAACGCTGCAAGCACAAGCGTGACGCGTCAACCCGGTCTCACAGTAAGACCGGGTTGGAGCTGTTCAGGTTTACGCAGACTATCTTTACATTTAGAATTAGCATACAGATGTAAAATTAATGCAGTAAAATATAAAGCATTTTATTTAAATATCCATTCATTATTTTACAAGCACAGAGAGCCGCATCAGATGGAGGGAAGAGCCGCATGCGGCTCCAGAGCCGCGGGGTGCCGACCCCTGTGCTAGCCTACTTTATTGTCCCCAGCAATTTTTAAACCCCACTCCAGTGTATGGTTATTGTCCCCAGCAATTCTGACAACAAACTGACGCCCTTGCTAGTAGCGATTTTTGGAGTAACATGAATTACATTATGTAATACCTCGTTGGAAAGCTCATTTTATGTACTTTTAGAAACCGTTTGAATTATGTTTATGCGATTAGTCATTCAGAAGTTATGGCCCGGAGAATCTAGAGTGAGACACATCCGTGATTCTTTGAGTTTCTGCAACTCTTCAGGAGAAGTCTCTCTCATGTCTCGTTTTCTGTCCCAGACATGCAGCTACCTGACTCTGCTCCACACACACTAACCACGGACTCAAACGCACGTAAACAAAAGCTCTGATATTAAAATCTATCCAGCTGACGTGAAGCAGGCAGAAAAAAACTTACAGGTAGATGAACGCAGACTCCTGTCCGCAGGGAAAACACCGGTCTGTCGTCTCCATGGCTACAAGGTAGAGCGACAGCAAGGATAACCAATCACACGTTAGTATGATGCGGCAGAGCCAATCAGTGAGCTTGTAGGCGGGTCTAAGGGAAAATAGCCTTCAGCTTGAGGCGGCTGCCTCCGCATGGTCCTAGTGCCCGATTTGTTTCACAGTATAACAGTTTTGTACGGTAAAATCTGACGAACGACCGGAAAAAGGGCACTTTGGGCACTTCGGACAAAAGGGGCAGGGTCTCAAGCACCCTCCGCACCCCCCTCTGCACGTGCCTGCTCTTCAGTAGTGTCCCTGCTACCATCTCCTATGATCGCCAGACTCTTTTGTCCTTCCGTTCGTTCACGATCGCCGAAGATGCACCAAGGACATACCATCCTGTTTGTTTATCTGAGTGGCGCACTGGCCCGGAACCAAACGACGGTCCCGAGCTGCGCACCTCCAGCGACGTTTGTCCGGTCCCAGGAAAACGTCGGAGGAAAAGAGGTAAACGAGCAGGAATCCAGGTGAGAATATGACTTCTCTTAAAGCGTGGTTTATCTAGTAAACATTGACGCGATCTTCTAGCTTCTTGTCCTTTGTTTGGTGACCTGAGCACCACTTCCGCATTCCCGCCAAGCCACGTAGCGACGCGGTTCATCCGTCCAAGTTTTTTAAGGCCGGTTTATCCTCATTCCTCAGTGGTTTCTCCTCCTGTTCCCTCCATAAGTGGTTTTTATAAACACCGTGGATCTAACCCTGCTAATTTACGTCCACTAACTCCAGCTGTTTCTGTAGTTTCTGATTCCTCCACCTCACTCAGCATGGCTCTGTTAAATACCTGCTCTGTTAACAATAAGTCCTTCCTGCTCAATGATTTAATTCTCTCTAAAAACCTGGATTTTCTGTTTCTGACTAAAGTTTGGCAGCAAACATCTGATTATTCTGGTATGATTGAACTCTGCCCGAGTGGTTATTCTTTTCTTAGCCAGTTCCGGGGTTCTGGTCGTGGTGGAGGCCTAGTTGTTGTTTTCAGAGACCATCTTCCATGTAGCTCTACAACCTCTGGTCACTTTGCTTCCTTTGAACTGCAGCTGATTAAAGTCGGGCATAAGGACCCGTTCTACTGTGCTGTGGTTTATCGTCCACCTGGTCCAAACAGTTCTTTCCTTCAGGAGTTTAGTGACTTTCTATCCTCCACTGTGAAGCTGTCCAGACTGGTGATTGTTGGTGACTTTAACATCCACGTTGATGATCCCTCTGATCACTTTGCCATGAATTTCTCCAGCCTTATGGACTCCTTCAGCTTTACCCAGCATGTTTCTGGCCCCACACAAGGCTGTTGGTACCCGACCTGTATTACTTGAAAAGCGGTGAAATAGATTATACAGGAGGTTCCAGCGCTACTGGGGAAGGCTGAAAGGCGATCGGAACCACAGACTGTTGGAACTTGTGGAAATGAACGAAACAATTAATATATGATATAATAGCGCCGCTGGCATTATATAGACACAGCGCCGGCTGACGGCTGTGTGCTGGCATTTTTGAGTTGAACGGGTCTCTTATAAACACACTGTCGAGGGGATTGTTTAAACGGTTTCCTATTGCTGCTGAGGTACAAAGATTTGGACACCGCTGCTTTTGGCTTACGATTCAAGTCGAACGGAAAAACAATCATATTGCTTCATGATCTGTGTGCTCCTCATCGGTTTTTGGTGTTGTGTCTGTTGTTTTCGTCCGCCGCTTGCTGATCATGGTTGTCTGTGTGGCTTTGTGGGTTTGGTGGTGCCGAAGCTCTGTGTTTGAGAGTTTCGGCTGTCTGAGTGTGTGAAAGCTCCAGTTTTGACCTGGTTCCTATGAGAAAGGTGTGTTTGTCCGAGGTTTTGAGCCTGGTTCGGTTCGTGTGTGTGTGTGTGTATGAAGAATTGACTGGAGTCCGAAAGGTGTGTACGGAGAGGGAAAGAGACAGGGAAGTTGTTGGGTTAAGGATAAATTTGGAAGGTTTGGGGCAATTGAACCCTTTAGGTCTATGGACGCGTATACGTGTCTTTTGAACAGGTCTGATTTGGGACATTGTAGCAGCAAAACTCCGCCTCCCTGAGTTTCAGTTTCAATTCAGCTTTAAAAATGTTTTGAGTGATTTAAGGTCTAATATGCAACCCCTTTAGGTCCAAATATAAAATAAATGAATAAATAAGTATAAATTCATAAAGTCCAGGTTGTGCTGAAAAGGTTGATACCACATAAGGCAGTGGTTATGGTTTTTATTTTGGAAATACAAAGGAAAACTCTAAATTCGTCAAAAACGGCAAATTACACCCTGGACCCCAGAGTGTTAAGGACCCGTGGATGAGCGTGGGGGGAGTCAAAGTCTGACTGGGCCACATTTTAACCTTCTGCCCCCAGAACAGGGGGAATCATAGAAACCATCAAAGGTTTAGCCGAGTGCAGGTTAATCTACATCGTGGCTGCGCCTGGTTATTACTGACCAAATAATATCTTATCAATTGAGTAAAGGCCTACGGGGCTATAAAATAAAATTAAAAATCAAATGAAATAAAATTAAAAATCAAGATGGTGGTCAAAAAGGGAGTCTCCAGATTGTGGTTTTACCCTAAAATAAAAACAAATTAGAAGTTGAAAGGGCTCCTGCAACAAACCAAAATAAATGTGGCACAACTATTAACTATTTATTGCTCCTGTGACCCGAGTATTTTATTTATTTATGGTGCATGGTTATGACTATGGATGAAAAGTTTGGTTTAAACTGTAACGTGAGGAAATATGGGTTTTCTGTGCCAAAGGTCATGACTCGGCTGGGTCAAGAGCTGGGTCGCTGAGAACTTTCACCCACAGATTAAGTCCTGAACGCCAGCGAGTCTGGGAGAAACCATAACATCTGCCACCTGCAGTGCCAGAAGATGTGTTCCCATGGAAAAGCTAGTCATAACATAACAAACTTCCTTTCCTTTATTTTAAGTTGTTAAAAGAATCATTATTATCACTTTGCTCATTATAAATGTGTTTTAATCAAATGAATGATTATTATGCTTTGGGTAATCATAATAACTAATGAATCACTGCTTAATTAAATAATGTTCTGAGGATGTTTTAGTGGTGACCTTCACACACTCAAACACACACACACACATCTGCTCGCACAGTAAACTCCAAAACACATTTGCTGACGCACACGTTTTGCTTTGAGAAGAGAAAGGCTTTTGGTAAGTTTTCGGCTGATGATTCAGTGCGAGTTGGTCAACGAGAGAGAGGACGTGTGAACAACCGCTAACGGGGGAACGGAGCCCACCGGCTCCTCCCCCCCCCCCCCCCTCACGCTGTTCCTGCCAAGACAGACCGGAATAGCTGAATTACAATCGCTAACGCAGACTCGCCCAGAGTCTTTGATTTCTGAGTAAATTAAACTTAAGAAAGCGCATCTGCAAACGCTTTATCATCAACATGTACCAGGGGGCATCTCTGGACCGGACCGGTGGACACCTTCGTCTTCTCTGCCAGCCGAGGTGACCTGGATGAAACATCGTCCGTTGACGTTCCGGATCTGAACGAGGGTCCTCGTAGGGTGAGGCAGAACACGATAGATAGCGTTGATGCATCTTTTCCAACAAAACCTAAGTTTATTCAAACCATCACTTTTCACTCAGACACCTGTTTCTTCCTGAAGCAAAATCAGACGCACACACACATTCATCTCACCTCATTTTCAATTCTCACTACACTTTGCACACACGCATCCATAATCACATCACATCACTCTCAATCTTCAGCACCTCCAAAACAAGGTCTATTTGAGCAAGCATATCAACTGTTAAAGATTGTCCCACAAAGTTGCCAATGTTGATTGTCATTTCCATGTTTGTCATTTCAAAAATCATTAGTTTAGTTTGAAGAATTAAAACTTTTAACTTACAAACTTGTTTCTTCATTGAACTGAAACACAGACACAAGGATATTATCGTCAGTTTATCGATGAAAACAACCTTTGAGTCTTCTTAAAACTATACAATTTGGTTATTAATTTAATAAAACTAATATCACAAATTAATATGTAGAATGGTTCCTCTTTCATAAAAGAGCATAAACCACAACGCTACAAAAGTAATCTAGATTACACACTGTTCCCCTGCTATCATGTGACTAACTCCGTCATATTGATCTTTTACATGCAGTTAGTTGTATATTGGGTTTCTCTTTTTCTTTTTATTTTCTGGGAGTACTAATTTTCCAAATCTTCATATCGAGACAGGGGATTTCGGGTGGTGACAACCCAAAACCCAGGTATATATGAGGCCTGTAGTGCCTGTTTGAATTCAAAACTACAGATGGGGTATTCCAAATTAATGGTTGTCATCATTTGAATCTCTCCGATATCTGATATTCTGTTAAACTGTTTAGAAGTCTGAAGAGAAATGAGAAAGTCACAACTGAGGTGACTCCATTGGCTTCGTTTTTCTCTTGTTGTTTTATGGTGGCCACCTTAACATCTTCATTTGGTTTGTTTTTTCTTTTGTTATAAAAAGCCTTCGAGCACCTCAAGGCCTGCAAACCATAGGAATTGGATTTGGGTTTAATGTGTTCTATACAATTTATTTATTTATTTATTTATTTCTCTCTTTAGTAATTGTTCTATTATGGATTGCAATGTATTGACTGGTAGAGTGATAGTGACCATCTACGGTGAATCATTTGTTTGGTATCCTACCGAATGTCTCAGTTTAACTTCCTCAGTCCTTCTTGGAATGTAAACACCAGCCAGAAATCCCAGTAGAACCAAATTCCCAGTTTAGGCCCAGAGTTAAACAATTCCCCAATTTACAATACCCTTTGTCCCCTGAAGCAATGCATTTTTAGGTTCCTGTGCATTCTGACTTTGACTATAGCCTGAATGAAAAAACAAATATAAAAAAATCATTGAACCTCAAAAAGGGCACTTTGGGCACTTGGGACAAAAGGGGCAGGGTCTCAGGCACCCCCGCCTGCACGTACCTGCTCTGCTGCATAATCACTAAAAAGCCCCAGGAAAACTGCATGCCAACACCTAAGTGGGTGTGAAGTGTGACAAAAGCATCTCTTCATGGCTTTCTATAAAATAAGTCTTTGAATCACTCTTAGTCTGACCTCTCAGCTGAGAAAGCTCTGCCAGGGTAGACTCACCTGGAGCCGAGACCCCGACACAACAGCCTTCAGCCTTCATAGAGATGCACAAACCCAGCCACCGCATTAAGGTGGTGATTCAGCGGATGGGATCACTCACTCACTCACTCACTCACTCACTCACTCACTCACTCACTCACTCACTCACTCACTCACTCACTCACTCACCCACTCACTCACTCACTCACTCACTCACTCACTCACTCACTCACTCACTCACTCACTCACTCACTCACTCACTCACAACCAGGGACGTGTGGGAGGAACCGGAGCACCCGGAGAAAACCCACGCATACATGAGGGAGAAAATGCTAACTTCACATGGAAAGGATTTGAACCGGTGACCTCGCTGTGAAGCTAAACTTTCTACATCGTCTCCAACATGCAGCCCCGTTTTTTTTCCTCTGGCTGTGTGTTCTGGGGGGGGGGTCAACCAGTCACATGATCTGTTTATGACATGGTTTTGTGTTTCCGTCGACACGCCGGAGTCATAAACTTTTTAAAGCGTCTCCACATAGAAACACTCTTCTGGTGTCTGACTGTCTGTGGACGGTCCTCTTTAGGTGGAGAGTCGTCATCATGGAGACTTACAGATCCAACCATATCTGACTCATGACAGATTTCAGTCGGAGGACAAGCGTCTGTGTCCGTCTGACAATCCTGAGTAGGATCTGTCTCCATACTCTCCACAGGTGTGTGTGGTTCTGGTGAACTCCCTTCAGAAGCAGCCTGGAGCTCAGAGCAGAGACGGTCTTGGAGCTGCAGTCTCAGGGCTTCAAACTCTTCTTCATGCTGCTCATTAATTCTGAGTTTCTCCAGCTGAAGGTTTGTGATTGCCCTATAGAGTCTGGTCTCTGTGTCCTCCATAGTCTGCAACTTGCTCATGAGGTCTCCATTCTTCTTCTGCAGATCTCCAATTTCTTTTTCTAAACTCTGATGAACTGAGTCTTTGTTGTGACTGTTCTGTAATTCTTGCTCTAACTGCAGGCTCTGCTGGTTTAAACGTTCCTGCAGATCTTCACAGACACTTTCCTTTTTCTGCAGCTCATTCTGTAAAGTCTGCACTCTGTTTAGTCTGGTTTCTGCGATATCCTGATAATAATCCAGTCCCTGCTCTAATTCATTAATTTCTATCAGTAATTTCTCCTTACTGGTGTCTTTTTTCTGCAGTTTTTTCTCTAACTCGACTCTCAGCTGCTTTTCTTTGTTAAAACATTCTTCCAGTTTTACACAGAGAGAAGATTTCTCCTCCAGCTGTGCGGACACCTCATCCAATGTCTTCTTCATGGAGTAAAAATTCTCCATCTTGGTTTTAAGATCTGTGTTTTCTTTCTCTAATTCTCCAATTTGCTTCTTTACGTTCTGATTGATTAAATCTTTGTCTAAACTGTTCTGTTCGTCCTCTAGCTGGCGCCTGAGCTCGGTCTCGTCCTCTAAACGCTTTTGGAGATCTGCACAGACACCTTCCTTTATCTGCAGCTGAATTTCTAAAGCCATAATTCTTTTGTACTGGGTTTCTGCCTCACTTTGATGGAAACCCAGTCCCTCTTTCAGTTTACTGATTTCTTTCTTTAAGTTCTCGTTACTTGTGTCTTTCTCAAAAATCTTCAGTCTTTGGTGGAGTCTGATCTGATATTCCTGTTTTAAACGCTTTTGGAGACCTTCGCATAAATCATCTTTTTCCTTAAGTTGAATATTCAAAGTTCTCACTTTTTCTTCATGGGTCTCTCTTTTGCTCTGGTAATAATCCAGTCCTTGTTCCAGTTCATTAATTTCTCTCTTGTAAAAAGCACAGTCAGACTCAGCCTTAATTCTGTTTTTCTTCTCGGTTCTCAGAGACTCTTCTGCACATTTCAGATGGTTTTTGAGTTCACTCACCTGCCTTAAAAGTTGTTCCATGTTTTCATGTTTTTCACAAGCAGCTGATTCCTGCTGGACTTTTCCAGATCCAGGAGTTTTTTCTAGTGGGTTCAAATCATGTTCGGAGCTTTCTTGGTCGTCTCCGTCAGAATCAAAATGTATTTTCAGATTGTAATCCACTTCTGGATCTTCAAGGCACGTCTCATACCAAGACGGTTTTGTTTCACTAGAGACGTTGTTTCCAGGCATTTCTGGGTCTTTGTGTTAAATATTCTTGTGTTTGAGAGAGAAAGTCAAAAACGCGATTATTCTCACGAGAGCTGTGTCACACGTGTGTTAACAGTGAGCTGTGGATACTACTACTGACTGATGAGCCTTTGATGATGTCATATAGAACACACTCATCTCCTTTATGTGTCTGCTTGTCTGCAGCTCCTCCAGATTCTTCCTCCTCCTTCCCCCCCCCCCCACGGCTTTTCATTTAAATAGTCTCTTTTAGTGTGTTTCTTTCCCCACCGTTTTTTTTATTCTCCTCCCTCCTTAGATCATTATTTATTTATCTTGCTCTTCTTGTCTTTAGGTTTTGTTTTTATTCTTTATTCATGTTATTTTCCCCTCCTCAGCTCACCTTCCTCTCCCTGATTAGTTAATTGATTTCACTAGGTTTCTCTCCCCACGTAAATCCGTTTTACGATGGCGAATAACTTTGCAAAAAAACTGTGTACCAATCTAAATTTGCATTATTATCAATTAAATATGCGCATAATTTTTTTTGTTTCTTGACTTATATTTAAGGAGGATAAAACCACTTGAGATTAAGCATCTTGTTTACAAGTGAGCAGAGGAAGAAAGTAACAAATTAAGTTTACTCGAGTTACTGTAATTGAGTAGCTTTTTTTGTGTATTAATACTTTTTAAGTCGTTTTGAAAATATGTACTTTTACTTTTGTGTTTTTTTAAATGAATCGTAATTCGCTACATTTCAAATCATATCTGTTACGGAGTAAAAATAAATAGTAGCTTAATGAATTAAAAATATTGCATGAGCACCGCTTCTAAACCGTGGTGTTGGTGGTGGTGGTGGTGGTGGTGTGTGTGTGTGTGTGTTTACACATATAGGACTGCATGAGACGCTGGTTTCATCAAATCCATGCATCTTATTTCTTGGTTGAAGTAATAGTGAACAAAAAAACGTGTATTTCATAAATAATAATGTCTCAATAGTGTCTACGATAATATTTTATCTTATATTGTACCTATCTTTGGTCTGGGAGGTGTAACTTATTATGATACAAGCCTTTTAAAACATGTTAAAGTGTTACAAGAGGAGATAAATGCATGAATTTAAAGTTCATGTTTGGAGACCAACCTTCACAGTTTGGAGGCTCACGCTGGTGAGGAGACACCATTAGTTCTAGTAACACCTGGGCCCCCAAGGCCTATTCTGACAGGATGGACGTTACGGGACCCTTATGGATTCCAGTTGGATGATTGGAGGATTATTTAGGATTGAAATGAACTGATTTCAGGGGTGAAGGGTTAAATGAGTGAGTGAACCCACTACCAAGGATGAACTCTAACTTTAAAAATCAGCTGCTCTAAATAAGCATGAAGGTCAGAGAGGAGCTCTAGGATGGACATGAATAAAGGAACTGTAATGTAGAGGTAAAGTAGGGCAGGGCCAACGTTAGCAGCTGTCATACGGTCCATTTGAAATGTTTGAATTTTATTTAGCTTGTTATGTTATGTGACAAGTTAGAGCACAGTCTCATGTTAGAGTTTTGTCATGAAAACATTGAGATAGCTCACATGCTGATGGGAGCTAAGAAATATTCTTTTTTTCTCAAAATAAAGAATCATTTTAATCACAATTGAGACCTACAGTCGTAGAACAACCTCGTCCAATCAATGTGCACGTCCTGTTCTCACTGACTGGATAGAAATCCCTCCATCAAACTGTGTTTGTTTGTGTGTGTGTGCATGTGCATGCGTGTGTGTGTGCATGTGTGCGTGCACACGCGCACACACACACGTGTTGCGAACCTGCGTTGTGATTTTGCACTACTTAGATGTAACTAATTTTTGCTTTGAGTACATTTTATTTATGATACTTTTTACTTTTACTTGAGTAAAAATGTAGGCAAGTACTTTTACTTGTAATTGAGTAAAAAATTATCAGAGTATTGGTACTTGCACTTAAGTAGGAAATTTTAGTGATCTTCCCACCTTTAATAATAACAATAAGAAATAAATTTAATAATTAGTGGGCTATTGCCATTTATTTTTGTTTTTGACATAAATTGCTTTTATTAAAGCTGCAGTCACGACTAACTCTGGGATGGTTGGTTGTGGTTTAGACTGGAGCATGTAATCCAACTTTTTTTGTTTTACTGCCGTGAGCAGAATTCTTACCCAAATGGGATTTATGGACTAAAATGATTTGACTTGCCGCTTCAAAAAGGTGTTCGGACCTTCCATATCTTTGGAAGTTCCTGTTAACTGAGTCTTGTCAACCGTTGATGGGTTATTTAAATTACTGGTGTGGGCTAGTTTAATATATCATGGAACATGAGTTAATGAGTATTCTTTGGTGTGGTTTATTGATAAAACTGAACCATAATTCTAGCTCACTGATGGATGACGTTACTCAGGTCTTTTGATATGACATTGTGTTTATTTTTATTATTTTATCTTTTGCTGTTCAAACAATTACGTTCAGGGGGAACGCAGTGCTAGGTTTTGTTTGTATTTCATGGTTCTTTTTAACTCATAAAAGAATATCTCAGGGCATTTTCTGTCCATCTCAGTCCTGTTTGTGTGCTGACCTCACGTGTGTGTGTGGTCTTGATTTTAGCTTAGGATGATATCATGTGGACTGTGGTGGTCAGATTCTGGTGAATTTCAGCCCCACTGGGGGTCCCGATTGTACTGTTTAGAGAGAATATTGGATGGTTGTTGCTGAAGACAAGTCACGTTCCACAGTGATATCGCAGAACGCTTTTGTGCTTTCTCGCCACAGACCGTGAAACCAAGGAGATTGGGGTCCTGGTGCAAGTGCTGCTACCAGATGGGGTATCAAGGTCACTCATCTCATCCCTCCCACTGCTGTGGGACTGCTGCTGAGGGGACCACCATGACTGCGCCATCCTCATGCGAGCTCACCGAGGACAGCAGATAAGTAAACGATCTGCCTTAAGCTTGCAGGGTCCATCCACGACACCTTCACTGATGTTTGGTGGTCGCACTCTACCCTGGAACCGCCCCTCAGCACCTGACGGAAGGAGAGGAAACAGCAGCAGTTGGGAGGAACAACGGAAAAGACACCTGGTGGTTTAGACTGGAGCATGTGCAATGTGCACATCCTGTTCTCACTGACTGGATAGAAATCCCTCCATCAAACTGTGTGTGTGTGTGTGTGTGTGTGTGCGCGCGTGTGCGTGTGCATGTGTGTGCGTGTGTGTGTGTGTGTGCGTGTGTGTGTGCATGTGTGTGTGTGTGTGTGTGTCTGCCTGTGTGTGCGCGTGTGCGTGTGCATGTGTGTGTGTGTGTGTGTGTGTGTGCACGCACACAAACACGCGTGTTGCGAACCTGCGTTGTGATTTTGCATTACTTAGATGTAACTAATTTTTGGTTTGAGTATTTTTTATTTATGATACTTTTTACTTTTACTTGAGTAAAAATTTAGGCAAGTACTTTTACTTGTACTAAGGTAAAAAATTATCAAAGTATTGGTACTTGTACTTAAGTAGGAAATTTTAGTGATTTTCCCACCTTTAATAATAACAATAATAAATAAATTTAATAATAAGTGGGCTATTGCCATTTATTTTTGTTTTTGACATTAATTGCTTTTATTAAAGCTGTGGTCACGACTAACTCTGGGATGGTTGGTTGTGGTTTAGACTGGAGCATGTAATCCAACTTTTGTTATTTATGAAGTTGAATTTAAATTGTTCAATGCAACTGGTTGACAATTTTGCATTTTCAACTTTACTACTGCCACTTAAGTTCCTTACAGAGAAGAATTAGTTCTAACGAGACTTATTCATGAGCTTTCTTCTGTGGCAGTTGTTGGATAAATGATGGATACATTATTTATTATTTTAAACGAAAGCTCATCCAGCTCATTTTGCCCTGGCAACAGACAGGCGTTTGACCTTTCTTCTTCCCAGTCCTGGCTTATCAGTAAGAACGCCCTGTGCCAGCGTATGTTTGTCTCCCTTTGGAAGTCTAAAGGAATGTGTAAATGTGTGTGCGTTTTATTATGATTTGTGTGTCCTTAATAAATACTCTTGGAGGGATTTTTGTCGGACGAGAGCGAACTGACTACTGAATCGTGTTTTTCATTGATCTCTCTCCACTTTGCAAAGTCTAAATTGTTTGGTTATTGGTATAAATTGGTATGGGTTAAATCGATCAGCTTGTTAATACAACCCCTGCGTGGTGAGCTTCCCCTTCAGGTAACCCTGGATGGGAAAATGAAAATAACTAACAGCAGTCACATAAATAATGTTTAACCTGCAAAACTTCTTTATTTTCATGACCTTGACCTTGAACAAAGAGGTCAACAAGTGCTTTACACCTCTAGGAACCCCTTCAACACCGTTGGAAAACCATTTCAGGTGACTACCTCTTGAAGCTCATCAAGAGAATGCCAAGAGTGTGCAAAGCAGTAATCAGAGCAAAGGGTGGCTATTTTGAAGAAAATAGAATATAAAACATTGCTGTCCTATTTTACCTGATGATGGGGTACAACGTAGCTGTTGCAGGGTTGCTCCTCTTGCTGCTGCTGATGATGCTGGAGGGCAAGGCTGTGTTGATCTCAGATTGTAGGTAGTAAAACGAACAGAGGAGAAATGTTAGTCAATTACAAAATTAATGTAAGATAATAAAAAATGGCAAAAATTGGTGAAAACTCTTAGAACTGTAAGACAGAAATATCTGAGACAAAACCTGTGGTAAATAAATGGAAATCTAAACATTAGTGGATAATAGAGGAGTTTATGTCAGAGATAAGAATGTGACAGAAATATAAACAGAAAGAGTTGTGTGTGTGTGTGTGTGTGTTCAATCTCCTCATGTGATCTATCACTCTCCACTTGCTGTCCATCTGAAAACAAGGCAAAATTAGCAATTATTTGAATGAATTATGTAGTTATTCACATTTAACAGGTCTTGCACCTAATCCATGATCAAGTAGCTAACAAAAAACATTTTCTGGCATCAAAACATTGCAGTTGTGTATATTATTGTTTCTACACTTGTTGCTGTGATGCTGTGGTTCTTTATCCTTATCAAACACAAGAAAGAGACAAGTTTTGTCCAAACTCAGCGTGGGGCGTTTATTTACACTACTCATCCATACATCACCAACACTTCATGGGGACAGCGCCCAGCTTCGATCTAAACACCTCGGCTGGAGATCCTTCTGCAAAAGCCCACTTTCTCCTACACCACTCAGCATCATATACTCTTCAACCCCCACCTCCCTTTGGTTCTGAGAAATGATGGGGTGCTACTTCCACCTCCTAATATGGTCAAAAGTAGTTGAGACTTACATAAGCTGGACTGAACAACATGTTGTGGAGCATGTACTCAGCAGCTGGGCTTGATAAGCAAGAAGTTGCACAGCACGTGTGCGGCTGGTATTGATAAGCAACATGTCAACATGCACGTACACAAAACACTGCTTTTAGCTCCTACAATGCAACTTACCTGTACTCTTTTTTTTTATCCTGCTGGTGAGGGACCCACTGTCTTTAGCTGCCTCACATAGCTCTTTCTGTCGCTGCTCCCGCCTCCTCTCCTTATGAGGCATGTCTGTACAATGATATATCATAATTAATTTACAAATATTTTTTCATGCATATAAAACTCATGCATACACATACTGGGACATTTCATTCCTTTTCCAGAAAACTAAATGTATATAATTTGGCCACAAATTTGCTTCATGATGCTGATCCAGAATATGTCCATACTATTTTAATCATAGTGCTTTAGTAATTATAATAAAAATAAAGAATAAAACAATATGTTTATGCTTTCATCAGTTTTACTATCTACTTTGTGCAAAACAGAGAACTGTACAGATAAAATAATTTTGCTGTGAAAACAGTCGTTTTTTTTTTAATGTACATCTTTAAAACATAATGTTTTTTAATACAATGCATTCAAAAAGAGATTAAATATGAACTCCAAAATTTTGAGAAAATGCATAGTATTAGTGAACTATAAAACCTACCAGAAGGGCTGAGAAACCTTAAAATCTAAAACAAAACCATGTTCCCTACAACGCTGGACAGAATTTACAGACAAGGACTGAATATTTTGTAACACAAAACTTGTGACGGATGTTACCTTTAGTATTTTTCTTATTTCCTTTCACAAAAGGTAGCTTAATTTTAAATTTGTTCAAGTGTTATCAGTCTGCGAACCAGGAAGTGATTCTATAAACAAGAAGCAGGGCTGTGTGAGACCCCAGTCACGTGACACGCAGCAGCAATAGGAATGCAACTTTGCTGTACCTAGTTAACAACGACATTTTATTGGCAAATTCCCAATATTTAAGATTGAAAAAATATTTTCGTACAAGTACTTATGTGTCACGGTCTGCCTCCATCTGCTGTGAGTTTTGGTCAGCGTTGTGTTTACAGGTGGGCGTGGCACTCATCACAGCTGCATGGAGTTTCCACTAATCGGAGCCACCAGGATTTAAGGAGCGATGGGACTCAACTCCAGTGCTGGTCGATACTCTCATATGGGTAGCTTCTAGCCTCCTAAACTGTCCTGGTCCTGCGCTAATGAGTTTGTTTGTCCTGTTCCAGTTTCCTGTTCTGAACCACCTACCTGGTCTGGAGTTGTTTCCCGTCTCACCGCTCAAGGATCCTCAGGTCTCCGATCTCCTCACCCGCCTGCCTGTCCACGCTCAGCACCATCCTCACCACTCCAGCCTCTCCCAGTCTGCCTCCGCACAACTTCTGGTCTCAGACCGTAAGAACTCTCAGTCACTCAGTCAGATTCTCCTGGTTCTCTGGTTCCGGTCTTGCTTACCTCTCCTCTTATCTTTTATAGATTCCGGTCCCGTCCTGTTCCTGTGTTTCAGACGCAGCGCCTTTAGTTCTAGTTTTGTTCCCTTATTTCTGTTTTAAGAAATAAAACACTTGTATTTTTTTACTCTGTCGTGATTCTTCATGTCCTGGGTGAAAGCTCTTACCCACAGCATGGCACTTATGTACAGAATGTTTTTGGTTAATCCTAAAGCTACTGAGGTTCAGAATCGGTACCCAGCCACAGACACACACCCAGCTAGTAATACATATCACACACACCTAGTGCCACAAAACAACTTAATGTACAAAATAATCAAATAACTGTGTATAGTAGTGTGCATCCTACTTACCGGTGTTAGTCCGTTTCTCCCAATCAATAAGTATGTCCTCAAAGCTCTGCACCACTCGCTCGGCCATGAAGAAAATGTGGGTGCTCGCAGCTTGTTGTAACCGGCTGTGCGCTCTGGCGTGAGGAAGAGACGGTATGGTCACGTGACTCACACCAGCTATATAACTTTATTAAACAGGAAATTTATTATTATTTTTGTTATTGTTGAGGGGGCACGAACAGAAAATTATTAAAATAAATAAATATAAAAAAATCATTAAACCTCTAAAAGGGCACTTGGGGCACATGGGACAAAAGGGGCAGGGTCTAAGCCCCCCCCCCCCCCCCCCTGCACGTACCAGCTCTGCTGCACAATCACTAAAAAGCCCCAGCAAAACTGTGCATGCCAACACCTAAGTGGGTGTGAAGTGTGACAAAAACATCTTTTCATGGCTTTCTATAAAATAAGTCTTTGAATCACTCTTAGTCTGACCTCTCAGCTGAGAAAGCTCTGCCAGGGTAGACTCACCTGGAGCCGAGACCCCGACACAACAGCCTTCAGCCTTCATAGAGATGCACAAACCCAGCCACCGCGTTAAGGTGGTGATTCAGCGGATGGGATCACTCACTCACTCACTCACTCACTCACTCACTCACTCTAGGGCTGGACAATAAATAAAAAATGCATTTTAATAAAAATGTCTGACTCTTATCGAGATCATTTTGCCACGTAAATAAATTTTATCATTAAAAAAAAGAAAATATGTGTGATGGTTGGCAACGTTCATGTCCCTTTAAGAGGCTTTGAGTCAAGTAAAAATGGCCGTGTTCGAGATGAGCCAGTTCCACGCAGATTAGATCACCGGTGATCGGCGGGCAGTGCATGCCGGATAGATTTGTGTCCGACTTGCTCTTACGGCATGCCTACGTAGGCATCGTGAGATCAAGGCGGCCGCGGATTTTGGAGCAAAATTCTGCAGTTGCTCTCCACCGGGTGATGATGGGAAACACCTGGCTCTCACCTGATCTAAGATCTGATTGGTTCCCATCTTGATCCAAACATCCGGTGGTAGAATGCGAAATGTTAGTTGGTCACATGTTTTTTGTCTTTTTTTGTCACGTTTCCTATTGTAACATGTTGACCTATTGTTCGCCCAGCCACTAGATGGCGCTGTGTTGTGGCAAGTGAGGAGGGAACCAAGGGTAAGAGAGTTGAAAGGTTACATAAATGAGGAAATAAAGTGGAATTGGAACGGAGTTCGGTGTGCGCGCATTTATTAAGCTTGGTATCCAGAGAGGATAATACATGGTGTCAGAGTAGCGGTTTTATACGCAACCCCTCGCCGTCGGACAGCTCAGACATGGAGGCTTACGGCGTTCCCACACCGCGCATGGATTGGGACTCTAGCAACCTGCCCGAGGCATGGCGGCGCTTCAAGCAGCACGCCGAGCTAATGTTCGCCGGTCCTCTTCGGGAGAAAGAGGAGGCAGACAAATGCAGCTACCTTCTTCTATGGGTCGGTGAGAAAGGACGGGACGTCTACAACACGTGGACACTCACCGCAGATGACTCCAAAAAGCTTCAGACGTACTACGATAAGTACACCGATTACATCACACCGAAAGCGAACCCAATCTACGCCAGATATAAGTTCCATGAAAAGATACAGGGTGAAAATGAGGCGTTTGAACAGTTTATTACAGAACTGAAACTGCTTGCTAAAGACTGTGGGTACCCAAATACAGATGAAATGGTCAGGGACCGCATCGTATTCGCCACTAACTCGCCACACGTCCGAGAAAAGCTACTCAGCCAAGGCGCAGAGCTCACGCTTGAGAAAGCTATAGATATAGCACGATCACACGAGCTAGCAAAGCAGCAGCTAAAATATATGGGCCATTCGAGGGGCCAGGAAACGGTGCATGCTATCGGCAGGAATCCACACAGACAAGAACATCAAACAAGAAGCGTGAAACCAAAGGAACACACTAAAGTAATACTGAAAACGTGCAGCTATTGTGCTGGACAACACAATAATAAAGACATCTGCCCAGCAAAAGGAAAGCAATGTGCAAAATGCAAGAAAATGAACCATTTTGCCAGAGCATGCAGGTCAAAACTCCCTTCGCAGGCAAAAGCCCACCTCAAATCAGTACACTTTGTGAGAGAGAACATAGAAGTGACAAATTAGGACACAGATGAGGAGCAAGACTGTTTCTACATCGATAGCATCACAATAGAAAATGAAGGAAGAAACGATGAGCAAGCATATGCTGACATGCAACTTGGTTCTTCCCCACAGACAGTGAGGTTCAAAGTCGACACTGGGGCACAAGCAAACACAATTCCAGCCAACATGTTCCAGACACTCTTCCCACATGTGGCACTGAAGCCTGTCACACACAAGCTCACAGATTACGGGGGACACTCACTCAGTGTGGAAGGAAAATGCCAGCTAAAATGCAAACACAAAGACAAAACTCACACGTTGGAATTCCATGTTGTCAACACAAGCGCCCCACCTGTATTAGCAATGAAAGCCTGCCGTGACCTAAATCTGGTCAGGATCGTGATGGCAGTGACGGAGGAAAGAGAAAAGACAACCAACAGTTCACAGGCAATACTAGACGAGTACGCTGACGTGTTCAAAGGGATAGGAGAATTTCCTGGTGAATGCAGTTTCCATGTAAACCCAGAAGTCGCACCCACAGTCAGCCCACCTCGTCGAATTCCCATCGCTCTGCGAGCCCGACTCAAAGACGAGCTTGACAGCATGGAAAGGAATCAAATCATATGCAAGGTGACAGATCCTACGGACTGGGTGAATGCACTTGTTGTTGTGGAAAAACCCAAAACAGGAAGACTCCGAGTATGTCTGGACCCCAGACCCCTCAACAAGGCTATACAAAGACCCCATTACCCTCTACCCACCTTGGAGGATGTCACCACAAAACTTGCTGGGGCCAAGTATTTCAGTGTTTTGGACGCCAGATCGGGCTACTGGGCCATTAAGCTAAGCCACGAATCATCTCTGTTAACCACATTTAATACTGTGTTTGGCAGGTACCGCTTCCTCAGGCTGCCCTTCGGCATAATCTCAGCCCAGGATGAGTTCCAACGACGCGTGGATGAGACCTACGAGGGCCTGAGGGGTGTGGCAGCCATTGTGGACGATGTGTTGGTCTTCGGAGCAACCAAACAGGAGCATGACGATAACTTGAGGGCCATGCTGGAGCGCAGCAGGGAGAGAGGTGTAAAACTGAACCCCGACAAGTGCACCATCTGCGTCAAAGAGGTCAGTTACTTTGGTCACACATTGTCACACGAAGGACTAAAACCAGATCCACAAAAAGTAAAAGCAATCCAAGACATGGCGCCCCCACAGAACAGGGCAGAACTGGAAACAGTGCTGGGGATGGTTAATTATTTAGCAAGATTTGCCCCACACCTGTCAGAGATAAACGCGCCACTCCGCCAGCTGTTAAAGCAGGACAGTGAGTTTGTATGGGACAAGAACCATGACAGATCCTTCCAACAAATGAAGGAGCTGATCACTAGAGAACCAGGCCCAGTCCTCTCCTTCTTCAACCCCAAGAAAATGCTACGACTCCAGGTCGACGCATCCCAAAGTGGCCTTGGTGCTGTGATGCTGCAGGATGGCAGGCCAGTTGCCTACGCATCCAAGTCACTTAACAGCACTGAGCGGAACTATGCCCAAATAGAAAAAGAGCTGTATGCTGTTCTCTTCGGCTGCAAGCGGTTCCACGAGTACATGTACGGTCGACACGTGACCATTGAATCGGACCACAAGCCACTAGAGTCCATACTCAAAAAACCACTAGCAGCAGCACCACCACGGCTACAGAGGATGATACTACAACTGCAAAAGTACAACATCAGCATCATCCACAAGCCGGGGAAAGACATCCCGGTAGCTGACACGCTCTCCCGGAAATCCATAGAGTTCCACGATAAATCACTCTGTGACGGGATGGATGCGCAGATCCACACTGTCCTCAGCAACATGCCTGTCAGTGATCAGAGACTCTTAGAAATAAGAAACGTAACAGCCCAGGATCCTCAGCTCAACGCTCTGAGAAGGACCACATTGAGTGGATGGCCGGATAAAAGATCTCAATGTCTGCCTGAAATCCAGGAGTTTTGGAACCACAGGGATGAGATCTCACTGATGGACGGGATCATGTTTAAAGGAGAGAAAATGATCATCCCAAAAAGGCTCAGAAGGGACATGATTGATCGGATACATTCCAGCCATATGGGAATATAAAAAAGTAAAAACACAGCCAGAGACCTTCTGTTTTGGCCAGGCATGGGAAAGCAGATTGAGGAAGCAGTCGGAGCCTGCAGCACATGCCAGGAGAGACAAGATACTAACCCCAAGGAACCCCTGCTGTCACATGCAATACCAGAACGACCATGGCAGGTTATAGCCACCGATCTGTTCACTTGGAACTCGGAAGACTACATCATCATCGTCGATTACTACAGTAGATTCTTCGAATTGGAAAGACTGCACAGCTGCACTGCAGAAGCAGTGATCCACAAACTAAAGTCAGCCATGGCCAGGCATGGTATTCCAGTGACAGTGATTAGTGATAACGGGCCGTGCTATGCTTCAAGTAAGTTCCAACAGTTCGCAAAGTCATGGAGTTTCACCCACAGCACTACTAGCCCCCATTACCCACAGAGCAACGGCCTAGCCGAAAAGACTGTCCAGACAGCAAAAAAACTACTGGACAAGGCCAAAGCTGAACATAAGGATCCCTACTTGAGCCTATTAGAATACCGGAACACCCCTGCGGACAACTTAAAGTCGCCTGCACAACTTCTCATGAGCCGGAGACTCCGCTCCATCCTCCCTGCAACACCAAAACAGCTGGAACCCCAAGTAGTTTGTCAGCAAACAGTGCGTGAGAGGAGAGAAGTCTGCCAGCAGCGCCAGCAAACTTATTTCAACAGAGCAGCCCGACCTCTGCCTCAACTATTTCCTGGCGCACCGGTCCGGTTCCGGCAACAAGATGGTTCCTGGAAATCAGCTGTGGTCGAAAGTTGTGCCGACACGCCCAGAAGCTACAACATAACCACAGATACAGGACAAGTTTATCGCCGTAACCGCCGACATCTCCGCGAAAGCAGAGACAGTGTAGGAGGTGAGAAGTCCATTCAACCAACGGTCAACAGCAATGACAGCGCTGTGGTTTCTCAGCCCCCGCCTGCGGAGCCCCCTGATAAAGACATTACAACACCCGGATACACGACTCGATATGGGCGTGTTACTAAACCAAGACAGGTCTTGGACCTGTAATATTGTAAAGGGTGCAGGCGGATCGCTGCCTTAAAAAAAAAAAAAAAAAAAAAAAAAAAAACGAACTGTTCACATGTTTATTGTTTCAATGATGCCTCCAAATGTATGTTCATTATGGTAATGATATAGCCAGTATTGAATTGAGTTGAATGCTGTGTTATTAATGGGTTACTCAGGATGTTTATTCCCATAATTTCAGTTGCCTGAAAAACTAAAAATTCACAGGCCTGAGTTGCTTTATTGTTGTTGGGTTTTTTTTAAGAAGGGGGATGTAACATGTTGACCTATTGTTCGCCCAGCCACTAGATGGCGCTGTGTTGTGGCAAGTGAGGAGGGAACCAAGGGTAAGAGAGTTGAAAGGTTACATAAATGAGGAAATAAAGTGGAATTGGAACGGAGTTCGGTGTGCGCGCATTTATTAAGCTTGGTATCCAGAGAGGATAATACACCTATGAGCACACTAAAACTACAGCTGATAAGCTTTACTTTTGACAACAGTTATGTCTTCATATGCACATGTCTACAACATATGATATCCACACGCATGTGAGGATGTGTTTCAGTTGCTAACAGGCACCAGAATTAAAATAAAAAATTAAACAAGTATGAATTCTAACACGATATCTTCACCCATCGTCCATGTGTCGTTATCTAGGTGAAATCCTCTTTATACTGTTATATTGACTTTGGGTGATATCGCCCAGCCCTCCCTCCCTCCCTCCCTCCTTCCCTCCCTCCCTCCCTCACTCACTCACTCACTCACTCACTCACTCACTCACTCACTCACTCACTCACTCACACACACACACAGCCAGGGACGTGTGGGAGGAACCGGAGCACCCGGAGAAAACCCACGCATACATGAGGGAGAAAATGCTAACTTCACATGGAAAGGATTTGAACCGGTGACCTCGCTGTGAAGCTAAACTTTCTACATCGTCTCCAACATGCAGCCCCGTTTTTTTCCCTCTGGCTGTGTGTGTTCTGGGGGGGGGGGTCAACTAGTCACATGATCTGTTTATGACGTGGTTTTGTGTTTCCGTCGACACGCCGGAGTCATAAACTTTTTAAAGCGTCTCCACATAGAAACACTCTTCTGGTGTCTGACTGTCTGTGGACGGTCCTCTTTATGTGGACAGTCGTCATCATGGAGACTTACAGATCCAACCATATCTGACTCATGACAGATTTCAGTCGGAGGACAAGTGTCTGTGTCCGTCTGACAATCCTGAGTAGGATCTGTCTCCAGACTCTCCACAGGTGTGTGTGGTTCTGGTGAACTCCCTTCAGAAGCAGCCTGGAGCTCAGAGCAGAGACGGTCTTGGAGCTGCAGTCTCAGGGCTTCAAACTCTTCTTCATGCTGCTCATTAATTCTGAGTTTCTCCAGCTGAAGGTTTGTGATTGCCCTATAGAGTCTGGTCTCTGTGTCCTCCATAGTCTGCAACTTGCTCATGAGGTCTCCATTCTTCTTCTGCAGATCTCCAATTTCTTTTTCTAAACTCTGATGAACTGAGTCTTTGTTGTGACTGTTCTGTAATTCTTGCTCTAACTGCAGGCTCTGCTGGTTTAAACGTTCCTGCAGATCTTCACAGACACTTTCCTTTTTCTGCAGCTCATTCTGTAAAGTCTGCACTCTGTTTAGTCTGGTTTCTGCGATATCCTGATAATAATCCAGTCCCTGCTCTAATTCATTAATTTCTATCAGTAATTTCTCCTTACTGGTGTCTTTTTTCTGCAGTTTTTTCTCTAACTCGACTCTCAGCTGCTTTTCTTTGTTAAAACACTCTTCCAGTTTTACACAGAGAGAAGATTTCTCCTCCAGCTGTGCGGACACCTCATCCAATGTCTTCTTCATGGAGTGAAAATTCTCCATCTTCGTTTTAAGATCTGTGTTTTCTTTCTCTAATTCTCCAATTTGCTTCTTGAAGTTCTGATAGTTTAAATCTTTGTAGAAACAGTTCTGTTCGTCTTCTAGCTGGCGCCTGAGCTCGGGCTCGTCCTCTAAACGCTTTTGGAGATCTGCACAGACACCTTCCTTTATCTGCAGCTGAATTTCTAAAGCCATAATTCTTTTGTACTGGGTTTCTGCCTTACTTTGATGGAAACCCAGTCCCTCTTTCAGTTTACTGATTTCTTTCTTTAAGTTCTCGTTACTTGTGTCTTTCTCAAAAATCTTCAGTCTTTGGTGGAGTCTGATCTGATATTCCTGTTTTAAACGCTTTTGGAGACCTTCGCATAAATCATCTTTTTCCTTAAGTTGAATATTCAAAGTTCTCACTTTTTCTTCATGGGTCTCTCTTTTGCTCTGGTAATAATCCAGTCCTTGTTCCAGTTCATTAATTTCTCTCTTGTAAAAAGCACAGTCAGACTCAGCCTTAATTCTGTTTTTCTTCTCGGTTCTCAGAGACTCTTCTGCACATTTCAGATGGTTTTTGAGTTCACTCACCTGCCTTAAAAGTTGTTCCATGTTTTCATGTTTTTCACAAGCAGCTGATTCCTGCTGGACTTTTCCAGATCCAGGAGTTTTTTCTAGTGGGTTCAAATCATGTTCGGAGCTTTCTTGGTCGTCTCCGTCAGAATCAAAATTTATTTTCAGATTGTAATCCACTTCTGGATCTTCAAGGCACGTCTCATTCCAAGACAGTTTTGTTTCACTAGAGACGTTGTTTCCAGGCATTTCTGGGTCTTTGTGTTAAATATTCTTGTGTTTGAGAGAGAAAGTCAAAAACGCGATGATTCTCACGAGAGCTGTGTCACACGTGTGTTAACAGTAAGCTGTGGTCACTACTACTGACTGATGAGCCTTTGATGATGTCATATAGAACACACTCATCTCCTTTATGTGTCTGCTTGTCTGCAGCTTCTCCAGATTCTTCCTCCTCCCCCCCCCCCCCCCCCCCCCAGGTCCTGTGCTCCTGTTGGTCTCCCCTAGTCACCCCTCTGTAGTTTTTCTATAGGTTCAGCTTTTCATTTAAATAGTCTCTTTTAGTTTGTTTCTTTCCCCACCGGTTTTTTATTCTCCTCCCTCCTTAGATCATTATTTATTTATCTTGCTCTTCTTCTCTTTAGGTTTTGTTTTTATTCTTAGCTCATGTTATTTTCCCCTCATCAGCTCACCTTCCTCTCCCTGATTAGTTAATTGATTTCACTAGGTTTCTCTCCCCACGCAAATCTGTTTTACGATGGCGAATAACTTTGCAAAAAAACTGTGTACCAATCTAAATTTGCATTATTATCAATTAAATATGCGCATAATATTTTTTTGTTTCTTGACTTATATTTAAGGAGGATAAAACCACTTGAGATTAAGCATCTTGTTTACAAGTGAGCAGAGGAAGAAAGTAACAAATTAAGTTTACTCAAGTTACTGTAATTGAGTAGCTTTTTTTGTGTATTAATACTTTTTAAGTCGTTTTGAAAATATGTACTTTTACTTTTGTGTGTCTTTTTTAAAATGAATCGTAATTCGCTACATTTTAAATCATATCCGTTACGGAGTAAAAATAAATAGTAGCTTAATGAATTAAAAATATTGCATGAGCACCACGTCTAAACCGTGGTGGTGGTGGTTTTGTGTGTGGTGAGACGCTGGTTTCTCCATGCAAATCCATGCATCTTATTTCTTGGTTGAAGTAATAGTGAACAAAAAAACTTGTATTTCATAAATAATGATGTCTCAATAGTGTCTACGATAATATTTTATGTTATATTGTACCTATCTTTGGTCTGGGAGGTGTAACTTATCATGATACAAGCCTTTTAAAACATGTTAAAGTGTTACAAGAGGAGATAAATGCATGAATTTAAAGTTCATGTTTGGAGACCTCCTCCTTGAACCGTCACCTTATCGTGGTGGAGGAGTTTGAGTGCCCTAATGATCCTAGGAGCTATGTTGTCTGGGGCACTTAGTGCCCCTGGTAGGGTCTCCCATGACAAATTGGTCTTAGGTGAAGGGTGAGACAAAGAACGGTTCGAAGGATCTTTCATGGCGGTTAAAATGAAGAGTCGGAGTACCCGGCCTGGAGGGTTACCGGGGTCCCACCCTGGAGCCAGGCCTGGGCTTGGGGCCCGTGAGCGAGCGCCTGGTGGCCGGGCTTTCGCCCATGGGGCCCGGCCGGGCCCAGCCCGAACCGGATACATGGGCTCGTCCAACTGTGGACCCACCACCCGCAGGAGGAACATGAAGGGTCCGGTGCAATGCGAATCGGGTGGCAGACCAAGGCGGGAGCCTTGGCGGTCCAATCCCCGGACAAGAAAACTAGTTTTTGGGACATGGAACATCACCTCGCTGGCGGGGAAGGAGCCGGAGCTTGTGGCAGAGGTTGAGCGGTACCGGCTAGATATAGTCGGACTCACCTCGACACATTGCATTGGCTCTGGAACCCGAGACCTGGAGAGGGGTTGGACACTCTACTTTGCTGGAGTTGCTCCGGGTGAGAGGCGGAGGGCTGGGGTTGGCTTTTTGTTAGCCCCGAGACTCTCTGCCTGTGTGTTGGGGTTTACCCCGGGGGACAAGAGGGTAGCTTCCTTGCGCCTTCGGGTCGGGGAACGGGTCCTGACTGTTGTTTGTGCTTATGGGCCAAATATCAGTTCAGAGTACCCACCCTTTTTGGAGTCCCTGGGACGAGTGCTAGATAGTGCTCCATCAGGGGACTCCATTGTCCTGCTGGGGGACTTCAATGCTCACGTGGGCAATGACAGCTTGACCTGGAGGGGTGTGATTGGGAGGAACGGCCCACCTAATCTGAACTCGAGCGGTGTTTTGTTATTGGACTTCTGTGCAAGCCGCAGTTTGGCCATAACGAACACCATGTTCGAACATAAGGATGCCCACCGGTACACTTGGTACCAGGGCAGCCTAGGTCACAGGTCGATGATAGATTTTGTAGTCGTATCATCTGACCTGCGGCCGTATGTTTTGGACACCCGAGTGAAGAGAGGGGCGGAGCTGTCAACTGATCACCACCTGGTGGTGAGTTGGATCAGATGGCAAGGGAACATGCCGCGTAGACCTGGCAGACCCAAACGCATAGTGAGGGTCTGCTGGGAACGCCTGGCAGAAGAACCTGTCAAGACGGTCTTCAACTCCCACCTCCGGCAGAGCTTTGACCACGTCCCGAGAGCAGTGGGGGACATTGAGTCCGAGCGGGCCTTGTTCCACTCTGCGATTGTCGAGGCGGCTGTTGCTAGCTGTGGTCGTAAGGTGGCCGGTGCCAGTCGTGGTGGCAACCCCCGTACCCGCTGGTGGACACCAGAGGTTCGGGGAGCCGTCAGGCTGAAGAAGGAGGCCTACAGGGCGTGGCTGGTCTGTGGGTCTCCGGAGGCAGCAGACAGGTACCGGATAGCCAAGCGGGGTGCAGCAGTGGCAGTTGCCGAGGCAAAATCTCGGGCGTGGGAGGAGTTTTGGGAGGCCATGGAGAAAGACTATCGATCGGCTCCAAAGAGGTTCTGGCAAACTGTCCGGCGCCTCAGGAGAGGAAGGCAGCAACTCGCTCACACTGTTTACAGTGGGGATGGGGAGCTGCTGACGTCAACTGAGGCTATAGTCGGACGGTGGAAGGAATACTTTGAGGAGCTCCTCAATCCCACCAATGCGCATTCCGAGGAGGAACCAGAGCTGGGAGGCCTGGGGATGGACTGTCCGATCTCGGGGGCAGAAGTTGCTGAGGTAGTCAAACAACTACACAGCAGCGGAGCCCCGGGGGTGGATGAGGTTCATCCTGGGTATCTCAAGGCTATGGATGTTGTAGGGCTGTCATGGTTGACACGTCTCTACAACATTGCGTGGTCATCGGGGGCAGTTCCTAGGGAGTGGCAGACCGGGGTGGTGGTCCCCATCTTTAAAAAGGGTGACCTGAGGGTGTGTTCCAACTATAGGGGGATCACACTCCTCAGCCTCCCTGGAAAGGTCTACGCCAAGGTACTGGAGAGGAGGGTCCGATCGATAGTTGAATCTCAGATAGAGGAGGAGCAATGTGGTTTTCGTCCTGGCCGTGGAACTGTGGACCAGCTCTATACCCTTGCAAGGGTGATGGAGGGGGCATGGGAGTTTGCCCAACCAATCCACATGTGCTTTGTGGATTTGGAGAAGGCTTATGACCATGTCCCCAGGGGCACCCTGTGGGGGACGCTCCAGGAGTATGGGGTGGGTGGCTTTCTGTTAAGGGCCATTCAGTCCCTTTACCAGAGGAGCGTGAGTTTGGTCCGCATAGCCGGTAGTAAGTCGGACCTGTTCCCAGTGAGGGTTGGACTCCGCCAGGGCTGCCCTTTGTCACCGGTTCTGTTCATCACTTTTATGGACAGAATTTCTAGACGCAGCCGTGGTGTGGAGTGTGTCGAGTTTGGTGGCAGGAGAATCTCGTCTCTGCTTTTTGCGGATGATGTGGTCCTCCTAGCTTCATCCAGCTCTGACCTTCAGCTCTTGCTGGGTAGGTTCGCGGCCGAATGTGAAGCGGCTGGGATGAGGATCAGCACCTCCAAATCTGAGACCATGGTTCTCGACCGGAAAAGGGTGGCTTGCCACCTCCGGGTCGGGGGAGAGGTCCTACCTCAAGTGGAGGAGTTTAAGTATCTCGGGGTCTTGTTCACGAGTGAGGGTAGGAGGGATCGGGAGATCGACAGGCGGATTGGTTCGGCGTCTGCAGTGATGCGGACGCTGAGCCGATCTGTCGTGGGGAAGAGGGAGCTGAGCCAGAAAGCCAGGCTCTCGATTTACCGGTCGATCTACGTCCCAATCCTCACCTATGGTCATGAGCTTTGGGTAATGACCGAAAGAACGAGATCGCGGATACAAGCGGCCGAAATGAGTTTCCTCCGTAGGGTGGCCGGGCTCAGCCTTAGAGATAGGGTGAGGAGCTCGGACATTCGGGAGGGACTCGGAGTAGAACCGCTGCTCCTCCGGATCGAAAGGAGCCAGTTGAGGTGGTTTGGGCATCTGGTCAGGATGCCTCCTGGACGCCTCCCCGGGGAGGTGTTTCGGGCATGTCCTGCCGGCAGAAGGCCCCCGGGTCGACCCAGGACACGTTGGAGAGGTTACATCTCCAATCTGGTCCGGGAACGCCTTGGGGTCCTGCCGGAGGAGCTGGTGGACAAGGCCGGGGAGAGGACGGCCTGGAGCTCCCTAATTGGGATGCTGCCCCCGCGACCCGGATAAGCGGAGGAAGACGAAGACGAAGATGTTTGGAGACCAACCTTTACAGTTTGGAGGCTCACGCTGGTGAGGAGACACCATTAGTTCTAGTAACACCTGGGCTCCCAAGGCCTGTTCTGACAGGATGGACGTTACGGGACCCTTAAGGATTCCAGCTGGATGATTGGAGGATTATTTAGGAGGATTGGAATGAACACACTGATTTCAGTGGTGAAGGGTTAAATGAGTGAGTGAACCCACTACCAAGGATGATCTCTAAGTTTAAAAATAAGCTGCTCTAAATAAGCATGAAGGTCAGAGAGGAGCTCTAGGATGGACACGAATAAAGGAACTGTAATGTAGAGGTAAAGTAGGGCAGGGCCAATATTAGCAGCTGTCATACGGTCCATTTGAAATGTTTGAATTTTATTTAGCTTGTTATGTTATGTGACAGGTTAGAGCACAGTCTCATGTTAGAGTTTTGTCATGAAAACATTGAGATAG
>NC_091753.1:29308835-29428835 GCF_043380555.1 Nothobranchius furzeri
TTAAAACGCTAAAACCTGTGCGCACAAAGGTTAATTTAGTGTTTTTCTGCTACAAAGCTAGCAGTTGCTGCCAAAAAGGTGCAGCTTTGAGCTATCTGCAGAAGCTCTACTAGGCTATTTTGGTTCGGTTGTTAAAATGGAGGGACAGAGTAGTGAACTGACCAACTCCCAGCAACCAGGTGGCGCTGCGGCCCACAAATGTGAACCTGGCCTACTTTCTGGACAAATATTGTCCAAAATGGTCGCGGTTGCTCGAGAACCCAACTACCCTTCTAGGGATTTCACTGAAGAACAGCGTAGCGACGAGCTAGAAGCTGTAATTGATCAAATAGAAAACCTGGATGGTACAAAACCAATCCAGGTTCACTTAGCTAAGTTAGCCCTGATCCTCTATCAGAGAGGACTCCAACGTGGTCAGAAGATCATGAACCTCCAGAGTATGCTAGCTGAAAAACAGCGAAATGGAAGGCTGATCGAGGAAGACAACACCAGCACCGATTCTGGGGAAGATGGGGAGAAGACCCCGCCCCCTTTTGCTGATGACAACAGACAGTGGGAAGGGGGGAAACACCATGACTCTCTGGACGGACGTACGCCGCAAGGGAGAGATGAAGCTTATCTGTCCCAACCTTCGGCCCCGTTCCCTACACACACTCTAGGGCATTCAAGACCATCTAGGGGCCGAGGGCAATTCGCCCTCGAACCCCAGGTTGGACCACCACCCTCATCTTCACGGCCTTCTCAATCAGTGGGAAGTCGACCAGCTGAGCGGCACCTCTATTTAGACCGCTCCCCCAGTCCACGAAGGGTGCAAGGGTGCAGATTGGGGTTATGCACCCCAACCTGCACCTCAACCATCCACCCATCCTAGCTACTCCGGTATTCGGCATGCCGATAACCAGCTGCAGGACAAAGCATCCTACGCCAGTCCATACCCGGACAGAGTGTATTACGCAGAAGCCCCAGTTGAAAGACGCAGGCTGCACTACGCAGACGTGCCCCGGGAGGAGGACCTCCCAAGACACCCACGTGACGTGCCAGAAGCCCGCCACAGCATGCCGGACCCTGATTTGGGCCCCAGGAGTCAACATTGGGAGCCCAGAGCACACCAGCGATATCCAGCGCCCTCTGAGACAGACCGTGGGTCAGAGTCAGAGGATGACGTGCTGTACCGCGAGTCAGGGCTCCGTGTACGTCAAATTGAATCGCTAGCTAAAGACATAGAACGCTTTGATCCTAACACCGGTGAATCCAATGTCGACGATTATCTCAGGGAGATAGAACGTTGTCTGCTTGATCTTCCAGCACCCTCTTCAAGGGAAAAGCTCAAGCTAATTTGGAAAACCACATCTAGAACGGTGCACGGTTTCATGGAAACTCTACCACCTGACATTCGAGATCGGTACTCCTCGCTCTGCCGAGCGTTAAGGGATGAATACGCCACGTATGCAGACTCTGCGTCAGCTACAATGGGGGCCTTCTCCATCAAACACGGGAGGAACGAACCCCCCAGAGAGTATTATCGCAGACTCAAAAGTGCTTATTTCCAAGGTCGAAACGGCCCTGGGCTCGAGGAAAACCCTGCCTTCAGATCCCTGTTCATTCACAACCTGCACGAGTGTGTTCGCTCCGAAGTCTCAATGTACTGTCGGATAAAAAAACTGACAACTCAGGAGATTAGGAGATACGCTCAACAGGCTTGGGAAGCCGGCGGAAAGCCCCAAAAGCCTGACGCACATCACCGCGTCATGCACCTAGCTCCCAACGCCGAGCCGCGTTTGGAGCTCGAAGGCACAGAAGCTCCACCCACTAAGCCAAAATCTGCTAAACCTAGACCTGCTAAACCGCGAAAGCAGTCCCAATCTCCTCAAGAGGGGAAGGGGGGTGCTGATTGGCTGCCTAGGTCTGGACGATCAGACAGGAAATGGCCCAACCAAAACCAACGGCAGGCAGGTCGGAACAATGGAAGGTTTAAGGAGCGCCGCCCACAGGTAGGTCCCGAACGCGAGTCCGCGGATGAGTTTCTGACCAAAGCCGACGTCCAGGAGATGTTTCAGCAGTTCCTAGCTAAACAGAAGGAACAGCTGAGATCTGCAGAAGAAACCCTTGCACCAAAGTCGTCTTCTAAGAAGCCAGACCCAGAGCCAACGTCAGCATGACTAGGCGTGGCTCAACCCCCCAGCGTGGCCAGGACCTACCTGATCAGCTGGGGAAACACTACTGGTAGATCACAGGAGTCTCCTGAAATCTACCCCCCAGAGAAACCTGATACTAAGTTTCTGAAGTTCCTTGGTGACTTAACAAACCATGATCATGCTCGCCGTTTGTACTGTAGCACCAACGTAGGTGGATGCATACAGGTTGATGCTCTGCTGGATACCGGCTCAGAAATCACCCTGATGTGCTCCACACTGTTCAGTCGTGTGTCTGACACCATGCGGTCGCTCGGGAAACCAGTCCAGGTAGAACCCTGTGACCTGAAAATCACCAGCTACACCCAGACCCGGGAGTGTATCACTCACCGGGCGTGGCTGGACATCACCTTCCAAGACATGACTCTGGTTCACCCGTTTTATGTCTGCCAGCTAGACACTGAACCACTTCTCGTTGGTCAGGACCTGCTTGAACGTCTAGCTCCCCTTATCGACTTCCAGAAGGGTCAACTGTGGGCCCAGGTGGACACACCTAAGCCCTGGAACCCAGATAGCAGCCAATCATCCTCCATTCTTGAAGTCAGCCTAAGTGAGCCGCAAAACCCTTGTTCCAAGGTCATGCCCCTCCCTACATCTCCCACAGACGATGTCCGCCTGCAAAGGCATGAAACCGCTCCTGGAACTCCGCTCCGCACACATTCATCTTTTCTCTGCTCGCTGAAGAACGTCAGCCTGCAGCCATATGCACCACACATAGTTGGTGGTCTCACCATCAACTGCACCCACATCTCAAATGCTTGCCTTGCTCTTTGGTCAGAAAAGTCAGCCATCAGCCAGCAGACGTTTGAACACCTGCGTCAGAAGGACCCCCTTCTGGTCAATGTGACACGTAGTCATCGACTCTTGTCAGCTACTTGGCCGCAGAGGCTCCTGAAAGCGCCAGAGGTCTGCTCTCTGACTATCCAGCTTGGAGCAAGACAGCTCACACATACATTCATCATCATACCACAGCTTGATCCACCTGCACTCATTGGAGCAGATCTGCTGGTTCGACTAGGTGCCCAGCTGGACACTTGCAACCAAGTCCTTTGGGCCCGGGCCACACCATCCTCTGAGCCTCGCTCAGAAGGCCGTGAACATTTGCTGTCCGGTCAGTCCATTCCACAGGCCTGCCGTGCAGTGGTTGAGGCCAGCACGGTTCTGCCCCCACTGGTCAAAGGAGTGCCTGTTCGTCTGACTCTGATGAAGCATCAGAAGCTTCCAGGCACACAGGGCTTCTTCCAGCCATCACCACACTTCTTGGAGCTCAACTTAGCCGTCTGTGGCACGCCACTCTTGGAGCTGAACAATCGTTCTGCTTACTTGTTGGTCGAAAATCCGACCCGGAGTCCTATCCACATGCCGGCAGGAAAGCCCTTGGGCATGCTGATAGATAGCTCATTCCATGACTTCGAACTTTCAGTCCCCGTGATCGGACAACTTCCGTTGTTCTTGAACGACAGACAGGTTGGTGTAGACACATTCAGTACTTTCCCCTCACAAATGATTACCATCAAGCGGCATGAAGCCCTCCCTGAGGAACCCATTTGCAGTGCAACCTTAGATACTGACGGCGGTCAGTGTCTAACGGTTTTTGCAATAAATACTCAACCCTCTGAGTCACCGGTTGAAAGCCCGGAACACCAGAGACCCTCCTCCTCTGAACCTTATGACGGCTTTGAAGCCGAAGTCAGCCAGCAGCTTGACAAAGCGGATGCGCTGGAGTCAGAGGAGCAGAGAGCAGAGCTTAGAAGCCTGTTCTATGAGTTTCAGTCCGTCTTATCCAGGGACTCCCTGGACTGTGGACTCACAAACCTGCACACGGTTCGCATTCCAACGAACCCGAATGCCCCTCCTACTTATGTACGTCAGTACAAGATTCCCCTCGCTGCTTATAGTCGATCCAGTAGATCCTCGATCAGCTGAAGGAGAAAAACATCATCAGAGTGTAACTCCACTTACAACTCTCCCATCTGGCCGGTTCTGAAACCGACTGGGAAATGGCGTCTCACCATAGACTATCGTGCACTGAACAAACAAGTGCCTCTCTCCAGGTGGCCTATGATCCATTTAGATCAGGAGCTAGCCAGAGTCAGAGATGCTTGTTTCTTCTCTACGGTTGACGTAGACAACGGCTTCTGGACCATGAAGGTTGAGCCGGCGGACCAGTATAAACTGGCTTTCTCCTTTGGAAATCGCCAATATACTTGGAACCGTTGCCCCTTTGGCTACTCTAACTCACCTGCAGAGTTCAACATCTTCCTCCACAAAGCCATGTCAGATGCTGCTTCCAGAGGGAACCTCATATATGTCGATGACATCTTGATGAGGAGTCGAACCTTCGAGGAGCACCTGGCCGAACTCCGTCACGTGCTTCAACAGCTCGCTGATGCCGGAGCTAAATTGGCGATTCTCAAAGGACAGTGGTGTAGAACCAAAGTGGAGTATGTTGGACTGCTGGTTGGCCCTAATGGAGTCGAGCCCCAAGCGGGACGCATTAGAGCCATTCAGGACATCAAAGCCCCAGCTAATCTGACTGAACTCAGGAGCTTCCTCGGAGTCTGCAACTACTCCAGGCAGTTCATTGAGGAGTACGCTGAAATAGCAAGGCCCCTCACTGAGCTGCTTCGGAATGACACACCTTTCGTGTGGGACAGACCCCAAGAAGACTCCTTCCAGTTTCTAAAACAGAAGTTGGCGTCCGCACCCTGTCTGGCTTACCCAGACAAGGATAAGGAGTTCTTCATAGAGGCGACTTTCTCCCCTCACTGCCTGAGCGCTGCTTTGAAGCAGAAACACGATCAGGACATGAGAGTTGTGGCATACGCCAGCAAGCCTCTGAGCAAGGTGGAACTCCAGTTCTCAGACTGCGAGAGAGCTCTCCTCTCTACAGTCTGAGCCGTCGAACACTTTTGTAGTTACATCGGTGGACAGAAAGTGATCATTGAAACGTGTCATCAGCCTGTCACCTTCCTAAACAGCCAGCGTCTGCGCGAAGGAAGAGTGTCAAACAGCCGCATTGCGACGTGGATGATGGTGCTCCAAGGATACAACATTGAGGTCAAGTATGGTCAGAACACCAAGCTAGCGCTAGGACAAGGGCTAGCAGGCTGCCAGCACTGTGACTCTGACTCCGTCATGGGCCCCCTGGACACACCTGCCGCAGTCTACCCAACCGCATCCAATCATCGCTACTTTAATGAGAATGTTTGCCAAGGGCTTCCGAAAGTTTACACTGACGGATGCGCCTACCTTCACGAAGGCCAGCTCCGTGCTGGGGTTGGAGTCGTTTGGGTGGACTGTGACACTAAGCAACCAAATCACTACCGGTTGGGCCAAAAGTCTAGTCAGTACGCCGAAATTGCTGCAGTGTTGATAACCCTCCAGCAGGCGGCAGCCTTGGACATCACTCAAATCGTCCTTTGCTCAGATTCAAACTATGCTAGACACAGCTTCATCTCTCACTTCCCCTTGTGGAAGGAGAACAACATGAAAAATGCCAGGAACAGAGACGTGAAACACTCGGAGTTATTCCTAGCGTGTGATCTGCTCACCACTGAGAAAGGCATAATGGTCTACTGGAAAAAGGTCAAAGGTCACTCCAGGACCCTAGGTCCGGAGAAAGATGGTAATGACGAAGCTGACCGCCTTGCTAAGCTCGGTGCTGACCAGGGAACCTGCTGGGAATTCAAAGACGAGTGGCTTCCACCCAAGGCCGTTCACGAGGTCTGCGCGATTACTCGTCGCCATGCTAAACAGGCAGACGAACCTCGGACCGTTGAGGTACCCGTGTTTCTAGGCAGACAACCACATGACGCGGACCTAGTCACCATGCAGGAACAAGATCCTGACCTGAAGCTCATCCGCGAGCTCCTCCAAAAGGGCCCGATGTCTAAACAACCATCACCACCTATGGGCGCAAGCAGAGATTTGGTAACCCTGCATCGTCAACTCGCACATCTGAAACTACAAAACGATTTGTTAGTTTACATGCGTGATGATCACAGCCCGCCGCGCTGGGTTGTTCCACTCGACCACAGAGGAGTGATGCTTGCCTACGCCCACGACACTCCGGTTGGAGGTCACCGCGGAGCAAAAGCTACCCTCGCGTCACTGACAGAAGTAGCATATTGGCCGTCGATGTCCAAGGACGTACACAGCTATGTCCAAGGCTGCCTCATCTGTGCCCAGTTTCAACCCTCCCAGCCGCTTGCTAGAGCACCACTGCAACGCAGAGGAATAACCTTCCCTTGGTCCCACCTGCAGATCGACTGGGTTGGACCGGTTCCCAAATCGGCAAGAGGAAACAAATATATGCTAACTGTAACTTGCAGTTTCACAAAGTGGGTTGAGTGCCTTCCAGCGCCAAACGATACAGCCGTCACAACCGCTGTACTGCTGATTAACCACGTTTTCAGTCGATGGGGACTTCCACTCTGCATTGACTCTGACCGAGGAACTCATTTCACATCCAGTGTAATGACGTCCCTGTTTGAACTTCTGGGAGTGGAAGTGAGATTCCACCTCCCCTATCACCCACAGTCATCCGGACAGGTCGAACAGATGAACCGCACGGTCGTCTCTATGCTCAAAAAGTACATCTGCTCCATTGGGAAGGACTGGGACGTTAATCTCCCTCTGGTCCTGATGGCCATACGGTCCACTCCCCAGCGATCCACGGGGGTTACGCCCTTTGAGATGATGACCGGCAGACTGATGACTCTACCACTGCACCTCCTGTATCACCCAGAGGATGTCAGTGTTGCCACTGCCTATACCGCTCATCAGTATGTGGCAGACTTGAAAACACACCTCAGAGCTACGTTCGCGCACGCTCAGAAGAAACTGGAGACCAACGTAGAAGGCGCTAAAGCCTACTACGACCAAAAGACAACCAGCCGCGAATACGAGGTGGGTGACAAAGTATTCTACTTTCGGTTCGCCCAACCGGCACGCAAAGCTAAGAAGTTCCTGTCCTGCTGGTCAGGACCATTTGAGATCGTGGCAAAACTCTCTCCAGTTGCATACAGGTTACGCATCACCAAAGCGAGACAGGAGCCTGTCTACAAATGGGTGCATGCAAACCAAATCAAACCCTACGTCAAACCATCCCCCCGGGGGTACAGAGACCAGACTCCCCGCAGGAGGTAGACGTAGTCTCTACATAGTTCTATGCATGGAAATGGAAAAGGGGGAAAGTGCACGTTTAACCCACTAACATGTACTAAGTGACAAAGAACCAGGCCCCCCCCCACGCCGTCACTTTCACTAACCAAGAGAAACTCCTCCTAGAACGCTAACAGGAAGTACTTACTAAAACCTTACAGGGTACTCTGGTACCTACACTAGGCTCTGATTAATGAATCTCTACGTGCAATCAAGACTTTGTCTGAAACCATACATCAGGATATTGTGTACACACGAGTGGTGAGAGATTTGGTGCAGGACCTGCTCAGGGAAGTAAGTTCCACGCTAGACAGCTTGGTTGAAAGTCGTATTTCCCCGTACTTACCCCTCTACTGTGCACCTTTCACAAATCCACCTAGCGTACAGCCTAGGTAGTGCAATTCCCATTCACGTTGATGCAGAAAATTAGAACTCGGTTTCCTGTTACATGTTCCCATAATTGTGACACCTCACATCTATAGGTTTAAGTCGATGCTTAACATTGGTATTTGAAAGGACGGTAGGCATTTCCACTTTGAACTACAAACCTGGCACTCCATCATCTCAACCTCGGAACAGCATGACTCAGAGATTGAGATCATGGACGCTTTCCAGGGTTATAACTTTGCCTTCGATTTAGAAATTGACCAACAATTACTGATTGAAGGAACCAAATTTGTTAAGTTCACACAAACCCCGCGTGAACTTACTTTGACGCCCATGAATAGATACCCAAGACGCTACATTGACACAGATTATACCACCTTAATCTGCACATTGGTCGCCCTGGGGATGGGATGGCTCATCACGGCCGTGATAGCTTATTCCGCCTACAGGCGTGTTAAGAAACTCCAAGATAAGATGCACTTGCTCACCTATGGTGTGCCTCATGACCGTGTTCGGGGAGACTCCAAGCGCGAATGTACCACACCTGTCTAAAGGGGGTGAGCAACATTTTCTTTGTTATTCTGTAAACCTAAGAGTAGTTCTCATTTTAGTCTACCTCACATATTTATCTGAGTGTTGCAGTATGTCACATTCTTTATAAGCTACACACTGAATGTATGACCTAAGAATGTATTGTATGAGACCTCAAGGTTGCTATGAATTTTCTTGGATGTTATATGTTTTTTTTTTGGGTTTTCTGTATTTTTGTTTCGTACTTGGTCACATATTAACTAGTGGTTATGTGCCGGCCCAGCTCAGTCTGTCAATGACTCTGTCTGACGCACCAGCACATTGTAGTACCTCTTAGTTTAATGGTCCTTGTTTTAGCCCAAAGACTGTCCTGATCCACCCTTTGGACCAAAAAGGGGGGAATCTTGGGACCACATAGGTCAATGCGCGTTTGCGAACTATGGACCTCGTACATCACCGCGTGATCCATAAACTGAACTGTATGGCCGGCGGTGAGATGCCTTTGTGTCCCCTCGTGGAGTTAACCGCCCACCGACCTTCCTCCTTCTACACTACTACCTCTCGCATGGACGACATCATCATTGCGTACCACCTGCGTGAGTGGCTTCTTCTCGTTATGCGCGTTGGGGACTATCCCGTTTCCTATCCTCTTTGTTCCTGACCAGGATCAAAGACCAAAGGCGCCTGGATCCAAGACAAAGACCAAAGACAAAGGCGTCCAAGGAGACCAACGTCCTAAGGGACAAACCCACCTGTGCTTCCGACAATCAAGTCGACCTACGTTCATGAGGAACAAACCCATCTGTGCTTCCGAGGATCGAGCTTTGGGCGCGATCCCCGAAACCAAAAGGGGGAATGTTGAGGGTCTGACCTCATGAGGAAATTACTATGCAGTGATTTTCTCCAAAATGACTGTGCTTAAATTGCTTTGAAAAGCAAATAATCACATCAGCGCCAAGAAACTTCATTTCCCATGATGCTTTGCACACGGAAGCATTGGGATGATGTCACCGCCTAATACCAGAAACACGTTCTGCGCATGTGCGGGAGGCCGTGGAGCTTTCCCGCGAACTAAGACCATAAATCTTCAGCAAAGACAAAGAAACCTCGTTCTTTTGCCCAGGATACCTGGCGGTAAGGACACATTTATCGAACGCTCCGATTCCCTTGAGCACGCGGAAGCTCTAAGTGCCCAAGTTGAGGACACAGAACGGCGGAGGAAAGCAACAACTCCATCCAGCTCTCAGAGACGCTGTAAGTTGTCAAACTCAGCACAAAAGAAACTTCGTTCTCTTTGTGTCCAGCCCGTGGAGAAACACTCACGGAGAACGCCAAACAACGGAGAAAGCATCAAACCGACGGATGACGCTGAAAACTGCGGAGAAACACGGAGAACCGTCAAATCAAACAGCGGGGGACGCCTTGCTGTTCTGGTGATCAGAAAACTCATTTCTCTCTCTCCTTTTCTTCTCCCGTTTCCTCTATAGTCCAGAATAAGCAATAAAACCGCGCTATTGCTTAAAAAGTAGCTTCGTGTCTTCCTCTTTCGTTCCCAAACACGTCCGTCAGGTCATTTTGAAAGAATAAACTGCTTATTTATCATTGTTTGAATATCTTTAAAGGTTTCGGCCATGGCCAGGCTGATAAACTAAAAGATATTAACTTGTGATTAATCTTTTGTGTTGTTTCATGATCCTTTGAAATGTTTTGAGTGATTTAAGGTTAAGTTACTACTGATTCTAAGTGCTTTGGAAGTTAAAGTGCAAGTTGCCACCCACACTTTAGCCAGACAAAGGGGTCAGCCATCTTGTATTCAAGACTTCATTTTGAATCCATACACACGCACACACACACTACTCCTTTGTGAGAACAAAGGTCCCCATTCATACATCCTCCATCACACGCAAACACATCCATCTTCAATTATATCACATGGTTATTATTCATTTATGCCACAATTTATTCATTTGACAAATTGTTCAATTAAATGTTATAAAATTCAGATTTTCGTCTCCAGTAGCTTTGTTGTGTCGAAGAGAAGTCTCTGCTCCAAGGATTCTACGAACTTCAAGAAAGACTGATAAGAGTTTTGGATTCAATTTTTCCCCGGTTGAAGGGGAATGGTGCCCCGTATATCTAAGAATATCTTAATTAATTAATAAATCAGTAAATATTTACATATTTACAGAATTTATTGAAGAATCCAAAAGTAAGTTGAAGCTTACTAATTGTTCGCTCCTAATAACCCCAACATATATATATATATATAGATATACATATATATATATGTATGTCTATATATATATATATATATAGATATAGATATACATACATATATATATATATATGTATATCTCTATCTATCTATCTATCTATCTATCTATCTATCTATCTATCTATCTATCTATCTATCATCTATCTATCTATCTATCTATCTATCTATCTATCTATCTATCTATCTATCTATCTATCATCTATCTATCTATCTATCTATCTATCTATCTATCTATCTATCTATCATCTATCTATCTATCTATCTATCTATCTATCTATCTATCTATCTATCTATCTATCTATCTATCTATCTATCATCTATCTATCTATCTATCTATCTATCTATCTATCTATCTATCTATCTATCTATCTATCTCTATGTATATATGTATATATGTATATATATATATATATATATATATATATATATATATATATATATATATATATATATATATATATATGTATATAGTGCCCTGTATCAGCCTGTGGAACCAGCTCACCTTTCTTGCAAAAAAGTGAACCAGAGTCCATCACCTTCCAGAACAGTGAAAGGGGACCTGCCCGCCAGCACAAGAATGAGGCTATAGAGGCCCAAAATCAAGATACTATCTAACATTTGTGGGGATGCACACTTCTAATCAAGAGATCATTTTCTCTGGTGGAGAAGAGTAATTGGCGTCACGTACGTCAGAGTTTTATCTGGCTAGGCAGATTGAGACATGCGCATACTAGGGCTGCACAATTCTGGTTAAAATGAGAATCAGGATTTTGCTTAGAAGTGAGATCTCAATTCTCTCATGATTTTTTTCCAGATTAAGTGTTTATTGCACTGATTACATGCACATCAACTTTATAACAGCTGTCGCTGAACATGAAAACAATAAATGTCTCTCGTCGTCTCTTAACCCTCTGGAGGCAGGTGTTAAAACCTACCTACCTGCTTACTCCACATACGTATTTCATGAGCATTTTTAACTCAGAAGTACCCCTGAAGGACTTATTTGTTCGTCCTTTTATCAAACCTTATTTTGAGCCTGAGAGGGTTAAAGTAAATGAGGGTTAAGTACACAACTTTTGAATAAGTTAAACACTGATGATAAGAGAGGTAGGTAATAGGCATGTTTCTTAAAATGCAAACCACGGTTTTTAACAAAATAGGACATTTAAAATGACAACATGATTGTTGATGACCATGGCAGGACCAGAACAGAGAACACAGTCCTTTTTTATCTAGTCAGCTGCTTAAAATCGTTGTCATTTGGAATTGAGATCACGATTAATTGTGCAGCCCTAGCAGACGCCCAAAATGAGAAATGATTCAATGTTTTTTGATAATTATTGATTTCTCTGCAGCACAATCACTAAAAAGCCCCAGGAAAACTGTGCATGCCAACACCTAAGTGGGTGTGAAGTGTGACAAAAGCATCTTTTCATGGCTTTCTATAAAATAAGTCTTTGAATCACTCTTAGTCTGACCTCTCAGCTGAGAAAGCTCTGCCAGGGTAGACTCACCTGGAGCCGAGACCCCGACACAACAGCCTTCAGCCTTCATAGAGATGCACAAACCCAGCCACCGCGTTAAGGTGGTGATTCAGCGGATGGGATCACTCACTCACTCACTCACTCACTCACTCACTCACTCACTCACTCACTCACTCTAGGGCTGGACAATAAATAAAAAATGCATTTTAATAAAAATGTCTGACTCTTATCGAGATCATTTTGCCACGTAAATAAATTTTATCATTAAAAAAAAGAAAATATGTGTGATGGTTGGCAACGTTCATGTCCCTTTAAGAGGCTTTGAGTCAAGCAAAAATGGCCGTGTTCGAGATGAGCCAGTTCTGCGCAGATTAGATCACCGGTGATCGGCGGGCAGTGCATGCCGGTTAGATTTGTGTCCGACTTGCTCTTACGGCATGCCTACGTAGGCATCGTGAGATCAAGGCGGCCGCGGATTTTAGAGCAAAATTCTGCAGTTGCTCTCCACCGGGTGATGATGGGAAACGCCTGGCTCTCACCTGATCTAAGATCTGATTGGTTCCCATCTTGATCCAAACATCCGGTGGTAGAATGCGAAATGTTAGTTGGTCACATGTGTTTTGTCTTTTTTTGTCACGTTTCCTATGAGCACACTAAAACTACAGCTGATAAGCTTTACTTTCGACAACAGTTATGTCTTCATATGCACATGTCTACAACATATGATATCCACACGCATGTGAGGATGTGTTTCAGTTGCTAACAGGCACCAGAATTAAAATAAAAAATTAAACAAGTATGAATTCTAACGCGATATCTTCACCCATCGTCCATGTGTCGTTATCTAGGTGAAATCCTCTTTATACTGTTATATTGACTTTGGGTGATATCGCCCAGCCCTCCCTCCCTCCCTCCTTCACTCACTCACTCACTCACTCACTCACTCACTCACTCACTCACTCACTCACTCACTCACTCACTCACTCACACACACACACAGCCAGGGACGTGTGGGAGGAACCGGAGCACCCGGAGAAAACCCACGCATACATGAGGGAGAAAATGCTAACTTCACATGGAAAGGATTTGAACCGGTGACCTCGCTGTGAAGCTAAACTTTCTACATCGTCTCCAACATGCAGCCCCATTTTTTTTTCCTCTGGCTGTGTGTTCTGGGGGGGGGGTCAACTAGTCACATGATCTGTTTATGATGTGGTTTTGTGTTTCCGTCGACACGCCGGAGTCATAAACTTTTTAAAGCGTCTCCACATAGAAACACTCTTCTGGTGTCTGACTGTCTGTGGACGGTCCTCTTTAGGTGGAGAGTCGTCATCATGGAGACTTACAGATCCAACCATATCTGACTCATGACAGATTTCAGTCGGAGGACAAGTGTCTGTGTCCGTCTGACAATCCTGAGTAGGATCTGTCTCCAGACTCTCCACAGGTGTGTGTGGTTCTGGTGAACTCCCTTCAGAAGCAGCCTGGAGCTCAGAGCAGAGACGGTCTTGGAGCTGCAGTCTCAGGGCTTCAAACTCTTCTTCATGCTGCTCATTAATTCTGAGTTTCTCCAGCTGAAGGTTTGTGATTGCCCTATAGAGTCTGGTCTCTGTGTCCTCCATAGTCTGCAACTTGCTCATGAGGTCTCCATTCTTCTTCTGCAGATCTCCAATTTCTTTTTCTAAACTCTGATGAACTGAGTCTTTGTTGTGACTGTTCTGTAATTCTTGCTCTAACTGCAGGCTCTGCTGGTTTAAACGTTCCTGCAGATCTTCACAGACACTTTCCTTTTTCTGCAGCTCATTCTGTAAAGTCTGCACTCTGTTTAGTCTGGTTTCTGCGATATCCTGATAATAATCCAGTCCCTGCTCTAATTCATTAATTTCTATCAGTAATTTCTCCTTACTGGTGTCTTTTTTCTGCAGTTTTTTCTCTAACTCGACTCTCAGCTGCTTTTCTTTGTTAAAACACTCTTCCAGTTTTACACAGAGAGAAGATTTCTCCTCCAGCTGTGCGGACACCTCATCCAATGTCTTCTTCATGGAGTAAAAATTCTCCATCTTGGTTTTAAGATCTGTGTTTTCTTTATCTAATTCTCCAATTTGCTTCTTTACGTTCTGATTGATTAAATCTTTGTCTAAACTGTTCTGTTCGTCCTCTAGCTGGCGCCTGAGCTCGGGCTCGTCCTCTAAACGCTTTTGGAGATCTGCACAGACACCTTCCTTTATCTGCAGCTGAATTTCTAAAGCCATAATTCTTTTGTACTGGGTTTCTGCCTCACTTTGATGGAAACCCAGTCCCTCTTTCAGTTTACTGATTTCTTTCTTTAAGTTCTCGTTACTTGTGTCTTTCTCAAAAATCTTCAGTCTTTGGTGGAGTCTGATCTGATATTCCTGTTTTAAACGCTTTTGGAGACCTTCGCATAAATCATCTTTTTCCTTAAGTTGAATATTCAAAGTTCTCACGTTTTCTTCATGGGTCTCTCTTTTGCTCTGGTAATAATCCAGTCCTTGTTCCAGTTCATTAATTTCTCTCTTGTAAAAAGCACAGTCAGACTCAGCCTTAATTCTGTTTTTCTTCTCGGTTCTCAGAGACTCTTCTGCACATTTCAGATGGTTTTTGAGTTCACTCACCTGCCTTAAAAGTTGTTCCATGTTTTCATGTTTTTCACAAGCAGCTGATTCCTGCTGGACTTTTCCAGATCCAGGAGTTTTTTCTAGTGGGTTCAAATCATGTTCGGAGCTTTCTTGGTCGTCTCCGTCAGAATCAAAATGTATTTTCAGATTGTAATCCACTTCTGGATCTTCAAGGCACGTCTCATACCAAGACGGTTTTGTTTCACTAGAGACGTTGTTTCCAGGCATTTCTGGGTCTTTGTGTTAAATATTCTTGAGTTTGAGAGAGAAAGTCAAAAACGCGATGATTCTCACGAGAGCTGTGTCACACGTGTGTTAACAGTGAGCTGTGGATACTACTACTGACTGATGAGCCTTTGATGATGTCATATAGAACACACTCATCTCCTTTATGTGTCTGCTTGTCTGCAGCTCCTCCAGATTCTTCCTCCTCCTCCCCCCCCCCCCCCCCCCCAGGTCCTGTGCTCCTGTTGGTCTCCCCTAGTCACCCCTCTGTAGTTTTTCTATAGGTTCAGCTTTTCATTTAAATAGTCTCTTTTAGTGTGTTTCTTTCCCCACCGGTTTTTTTATTCTCCTCCCTCCTTAGATCATTATTTATTTATCTTGCTCTTCTTGTCTTTAGGTTTTGTTTTTATTCTTTATTCATGTTATTTTCCCCTCCTCAGCTCACCTTCCTCTCCCTGATTAGTTAATTGATTTCACTAGGTTTCTCTCCCCACGTAAATCCGTTTTACGATGGCGAATAACTTTGCAAAAAAACTGTGTACCAATCTAAATTTGCATTATTATCAATTAAATATGCGCATAATTTTTTTTGTTTCTTGACTTATATTTAAGGAGGATAAAACCACTTGAGATTAAGCATCTTGTTTACAAGTGAGCAGAGGAAGAAAGTAACAAATTAAGTTTACTCGAGTTACTGTAATTGAGTAGCTTTTTTTGTGTATTAATACTTTTTAAGTCGTTTTGAAAATATGTACTTTTACTTTTGTGTGTCTTTTTAAAAATGAATCGTAATTCGCTACATTTCAAATCATATCTGTTACGGAGTAAAAATAAATAGTAGCTTAATGAATTAAAAATATTGCATGAGCACCGCTTCTAAACCGTTGTGTTGGTGGTGGTGGTGGTGTGTGTGTGTGTGTGTTTACACATATAGGACTGCATGAGACGCTGGTTTCATCAAATCCATGCATCTTATTTCTTGGTTGAAGTAATAGTGAACAAAAAAACGTGTATTTCATAAATAATAATGTCTCAATAGTGTCTACGATAATATTTTATCTTATATTGTACCTATCTTTGGTCTGGGAGGTGTAACTTATTATGATACAAGCCTTTTAAAACATGTTAAAGTGTTACAAGAGGAGATAAATGCATGAATTTAAAGTTCATGTTTGGAGACCAACCTTCACAGTTTGGAGGCTCACGCTGGTGAGGAGACACCATTAGTTCTAGTAACACCTGGGCCCCCAAGGCCTATTCTGACAGGATGGACGTTACGGGACCCTTAAGGATTCCAGTTGGATGATTGGAGGATTATTTAGGATTGAAATGAACTGATTTCAGGGGTGAAGGGTTAAATGAGTGAGTGAACCCACTACCAAGGATGAACTCTAACTTTAAAAATCAGCTGCTCTAAATAAGCATGAAGGTCAGAGAGGAGCTCTAGGATGGACATGAATAAAGGAACTGTAATGTAGAGGTAAAGTAGGGCAGGGCCAACGTTAGCAGCTGTCATACGGTCCATTTGAAATGTTTGAATTTTATTTAGCTTGTTATGTTATGTGACAGGTTAGAGCACAGTCTCATGTTAGAGTTTTGTCATGAAAACATTGAGATACCTGACACTGATGGGAGCTAAAAAATATACTTTTTTTCTCAAAATATAGAATCATTTTAATCACAATTGAGACCTACAGTCGTAGAACAACCTCGTCCAATCAATGTGCACGTCCTGTTCTCACTGACTGGATAGAAATCCCTCCATCAAACTGTGTTTGTGTGTGTGTGTGTGTGTGTGTGTGTGTGTGTGCATGCGTGTGCGTGCGTGTGTGTGTGTGTGCACACGCGCACACACACGCGTGTTGCGAACCTGCGTTGTGATTTTGCACTACTTAGATGTAACTAATTTTTGCTTTGAGTACATTTTATTTATGATAATTTTTACTTTTATTTGAGTAAAAATGTAGGCAAGTACTTTTACTTGTACTTGAGTAAAAAATTATCAGAGTATTGGTACTTGTAGGAAATTTTAGTGATCTTCCCACCTTTAATAATAACAATAATAAATAAATTTAATAATTAGTGGGCTATTGCCATTTATTTTTGTTTTTGACATTAATTGCTTTTATTAAAGCTGCAGTCATGACTAACTCTGGGATGGTTGGTTGTGGTTTAGACTGGAGCATGTAATCCAACTTTTTTTGTTTTACTGCCGTGAGCAGAATTCTTACCCAAATGGGATTTATGGACTAAAATGATTTGACTTGCCGCTTCAAAAAGGTGTTCGGACCTTCCATATCTTTGGAAGTTCCTGTTAACTGAGTCTTGTCAACCGTTGATGGGTTATTTAAATTACTGGTGTGGGCTAGTTTAATATATCATGGAACATGAGTTAATGAGTATACTTTGGTGTGGTTTATTGATAAAACTGAACCATAATTCTAGCTCACTGATGGATGACGTTACTCAGGTCTTTTGATATGACATTGTGTTTATTTTTATTATTTTATCTTTTGCTGTTCAAACAATTACGTTCAGGGGGAACGCAGTGCTAGGTTTTGTTTGTATTTCATGGTTCTTTTTAACTCATAAAAGATTATCTCAGGGCATTTTCTGTCCATCTCAGTCCTGTTTGTGTGCTGACCTCACGTGTGTGTGTGGTCTTGATTTTAACTTAGGATGATATCATATGGACTGTGGTGGTCAGATTCTGGTGAATTTCAGCCCCACTGGGGGTCCAGATTGGGCTGCTTAGAGAGAATATTGGATGGTTGTTGCTGAAGACAAGTCACGTTCCACAATGATCTCGCAGAACTCTTTTGTGCTTTCTCGCCACAGACCGTGAAACCAAGGAGATTGGGGTCCTTGTGCAAGTGCTGCTACCAGATGGGGCATCAAGGTCACTCATCTCATCCCTCCCACTGCTGCAGGACTGCTGCTGAGGGGACCACCATGACTGCGCCATCCTCATGCGAGCTCACAGAGGATCTGCCTTAAGCTTGCAGGGTCCATCCACGACACCTTCACTGATGTTTGGTGGTCGCACTCTACCCTGGAACCGCCCCTCAGCACCTGACGGAACGAGAGGAAACAGCAGCAGTTGGGAGGAACAACAGAAAAGACACCTGGTGGTTGGATAGGGATCAAATTTGGAGACGGCATTCAGATACCTGAAATCAATGCAAAATCTCTAAGTGCCATCTTTCTTGGGCACTAGCACCACTGGACTGCACCATTCTCTCACTGAAGGCTCGATAATCCCCAGCTGCAACATGAACTCAGTTTCCTTCTTGAGTTGTGGGACAAGACGCTCTGGGGTCCTATCGAACTTCTTACTGGGTGCTGCGTCTCTGAGGTGAACCTTATGTTGAATCAGATTGGTGAAGCCAGGCTTTTCCTGAAACAACTCTGGATCCAGTAGAGGCTTTAAACCCTCTTGCTGACCTGGCTGGAGATGAGAGAGAAGTTGGTTTTAAAGCGCTAGCAGGGAAGAATAGCTCACCTTCCTCGTCATCCTCCACCACACGCACAAACAGTTGAGGCAACACTGTCTCTGTGGGCTTCTCCTGTTCCAATGGCTCTGTTTGAGATGGCTGTGAAGCAGATGACATGGCAGACTGGGGCTGTGCACTGTGGTACTGCTTCAGAAGATTCACATGGAAGGTTTGATGTTTTTTCTTCCTTTCAGGCAAAAACAATTCATAATTAAGCTTCCCAATACATCTTGTCAATCAATCAAAGCTTTATTTATAAAGCGCCTTCCGCAACCCTGTCAGGAAGCCCAAAGCGCTGAACATGTTACAGTAGAAGGTAAATATATTGAATAAATCAAAAATAAAAGCAATTCAAATTACAAAATACAAATGACAAAAAAGGTGAAACATTCTGGTACAGGACAACTGTGTAAAACAATGGATTGAGTGAACCAATGAAAACTCTGAAATAAATTCAACATAAAAGAGGGCCAAAATAAACATGTTCTGGAAATGCCAAGCGGAGGAGGTGTGTTTTTAGGTGACTCTTAAAGACTGGCAGAGATGGGGACAGCCTAACTGAGGGTGGCAACTGGTTCCAGAGTGACGGTGCTAGGACTGAGAAAGCCCGGTCCCCGCGAGTATGACACCTAGAACGAGGGACAGCGAGCAGGCCTTGGTCAGAGGAGCGCAGAGCGTGTGATGGGGAGTGTCTGTTCAGGAGTGTGGCTAGATAGGGGGGAGCACCACCCTGGAAGAAATGATAAACAAAGACGAGGATTTTGAAGTGTGAGCGATAGCAAACCGGAAGCCAGTGCAGGGAGGCCAGAACCGGACTGATGTGGTCCCATTTCCTGGTCCCAGTCAGGAACCTGGTGGCGCTGTTCTGCACAACCTGTAGGCGACGCAGTGATGACTGACACAACCCTGCATAGAGAGAGTTGCAGTAGTCAAGCCGAGAAATTACAAAAGCATGCAGTACCCGCTCCAGGTGGGCTCTCGACAGCATAGGCTTGATTTTAGCAAGGCGTCTCAGGTGAAAGAAACTGGACCGGATCACAGAATTGATGTGAGCATCAAATTTAAGTCCAGCATCAAGTTTCACCCCCAAACTGGTAACAACTGGTTTTGAGTATGGAGAAAGAGGGCCAAGATCAACATAACGATCCACATTCCTGCTGTTGGGGGTGAAAAACAATGAGCTCTGTCTTTCCCTCATTCAGATGTAGATAGTTGGCCATTAGCCAAGACTTCACCTCATTAATACAGGACACAAAGGACTGGATAGAGTGAGCTTTCTCCTGACACAATGGAGAGTAAATCTGGCAATCGTCAGCATAGAGATGGAATGATAGGCCATGTTTACGAAAGATTGACCCCAGAGGTAGCAGATAAATGGCAAACAAGAGGACCAAGGATCGATCCCTGCGGGACCCCCTAGCGGAGCCCCTCCCAAGAAGAAAAAACATCACCCAGTTTAACACAGAATGTCCTGTTGTGGAGATACGATCTAAACCAATCCAGAGCAGACCCTTTGATCCCAACCCATCGTTCCAAGCGATCGAGTAGAATCGTGTGGTCAACTGTGTCGAAGGCTGCTGTCAGATCTAACAACAGAAGCACCACAGATGTACCCTGATCTAGTGATAAATAGATGTCATTTAGGACACTCAGTAGAGCAGACTCTGTGCTATGGCCAGACCTGAACCCTGATTGGAAAACCTCAAACAGATCAGAGTCAGCTAAATGTGAGACCAGCTGCTGATAAACGACCTTCTCAAGCAGTTTAGATGTAAAGGGCAGGGTAGAGATAGGCCTGTAATTTTCAATCACAGAGACATCAGCACCAGGTTTCTTCAGGGTCGGCCGAATAACTGCTGCTTTCAAAGCAGCTGGGACCACACCTGTGCTGAGGCTCCCATTGATAATCTGACCAAGTGAAGGGCCAAGGCACGGAAAGGCAGCCTTCCAGAGACGAGGCGGCAGAACGTCAAGTGGAGAGCCAGATGGCTTCTGCCTCGCAACAAGTTTACTCAGCTCAGAGTATGAAACAGTACCCTGCAGCTCAGGGTGGGTGGTGATGGAGGAACTGGAACAGGGTCAACAGAGTTACCAGAAATAGCTGCTCTAATGCCTGACACTTTATCAACAAAGAATCTGTGAAAAGCTTCAGAGTTTCCAACAGCTGTAGGAGACATGGAGCTAGGCTCCTGATACACCAGAACTGAGTTTAGCGTTTTGTAGAGAATCTTAGGATTATTGGAGTTTGTCTGCAAAATAGGCCGTTCTGGCAGCCCTCACAGCATCCTGATAAGCAACCAGAGATGCTCTGAACAACTCACGTGAGACCTGCAGGCCATCCTTTTTCCACTTTCTCTCAGAGGCTCTACACGCCCGCCTACAAGCCCGTGTGACATCAGAGTGCCATGGCTCCCTCCTAGGCCTAGACTTGCAAAGCTTGAGAGGGGCAACCACGTCCAGGACCTGATTACAAAGTAAATCAAAGTGTTGTGAATAGTGATCAGTGTTAGATGGATCAGGGTTAAAGGTCTCTAACCTTACAGACATACAGTCCACAAACTTTGAAACAGTTTCTTCATCCAGGGCTCTGAACCTAGTAGCTGCAGCTTCACACACAGGGACAGGACATGGCAACGTAACATCACAGAGTATCGGAGAGTGGTCAGAGAACACAGGAGGCAAAGTCACCAGGTTCATGATGGGGAGACCAAAAGAGAGAACCAGGTCCAGGGTGTGACCCCTGGCATGAGTTGGGGACAATACCCATTGAGTTAAATTGAATGAATCTAGCAAATTCAAAAAACCTTTAGCAAGCACATTATCAGGACAGCAGATATGGATGTTAAAATCACCAAAAAATAGGACATAATCATATTTTAGGATGCAGTCTGCCACAAGATCACAGAAATCATTAAGGAAGCTAGAGTCAGTCTTTGGAGGCCGATAAATCAGCACAACGAGCAGGCGGGGGGAGATGCACAGTTCAAATAAGCACAGTTCAAATGAAGAAAATGACATGGATGGTGGGTGTTAGCTGTTTACAAGGAAAGCTGGATTTAAAAACAGCAACCAGCCCTCCACCTCTGCCCCGTGATCTGGGGGTATTAAAACACGAGCAGCCAGGTGGTACCAGCTCCAGCAGGGTGCTTGAGTCACCAAATGGGATCCAGGACTCACAGATGCACAGAAAACCCAGGTCATGCTGAATAAAAAAGTAACAAAGATTAAAAGTTTTGTTCAGCACAGACCTGGCATTGACTAGACCAAACCGGGTCTGCGGCAGGGCTGCTGCACCGAGATTGCGCACGGGCCCAGTCCCCTCTAACTCTGTGCCCGTAACCAAGCACAGATTCTCCCAGCAAGCCCCAGTCTGGTGAGGTCTTCGAGCCGTTTGGCCGTGGCGCGGTGCCGGTTCACCCTCAGAGCCGGCCAAGTTCCCTGGGAAGGGCGCCGAGTAATCCAGGAGACATCTCGGAACCACCGGGTCAGAAGCTGTGCCGAATCGGGCCAGCCGCTTGTTCAGGGATCCAACTGACGTCTCACGCGCCGGCTACCTCTCTTTCCCCGTCCTCTCCGATGCTTCCTTCTCGAGCTGGGGCGGACAGAGGGCCGACACATCACGGCTTGGGGGGAGAGAGCAAACGGGCAGTCCAGCCAGCAGCACCATCCGTGAGGTCCCCAGCTCGCGCAGCCCGGTTCCCAGCGCGCGCAGCCCGCTACGTCAACGGACGGATGAAGCCTCAGCAGCGCAGCTCGATCGTATGTCAGCAGAGGATCCACACCATTCAAAAAAAGGCATCAGCGACAAGAAAAATGCATGAAAGCCAATAAAACGCCAATAAAAACCAGTAAAAAGCAAGGTACCAGTGCATAAAGAGGATGAGCAGCTCGCAGCGTGCACCCGCGCAAGCGCCATCTTACTCTCCACACACACATTATTTGTAAACATCTTGTGATCTTATATGGCCCCTGCCATTTAGCAAGAAGCTTATTGTCAGTGGTGGGAAGCAGTAACAACACTTGCTGTCCAGGATGAAAACTCCTCTCTCTGGCATTTTTGTCATACCAGGCCTTCTGCTTAGTTTGAGCCATTTTCATGTTTTGTTGCACCAGCACAGCCATTTGTTCAAGTTTCTCCCTCATTTTTATCACATAAGAGACTACATTCTCTCCAGATGGGTTTGGGCTTTCCCATTGCTCCTTTAGAAGATCTAGAGGCCCCCTCACCTGTCGTCCATAAAACAGTTCGAATGGGGAGAATCCAGTTGAGGCTTGGGGAACTTCACGATATGCAAAGAGCATATAGAGCAGCCATTTGTCCCATTCTGCACCAGCCCCTGAAACAAATTTGCGTAGCATATTTTTCAGCGTTTGGTTAAAACGTTCAACCAGTCCATCTGAATGGGGGTGGTATGGGGTGGTTTTTATACCCTTTATACCTAACAGCTGATAAATCTGCTTTAACAGTTTTGACAGAAAGTTAGTCCCACAGGCTGTAAGGACTTCATTAGGAATGCCTACACGTGAAAACAGTTGCAGTAAGCAATTAGCTACTTGTTTAGCCTTCACAGATCTTAACGGAAAAGCTTCAGGGTATCTTGTAGCATAATCACAAATCACTAGAATGGAACAGTTGCCAGAGGAACTCTTCTCTAATGGACCTACCACATCCATTCCTATTCTGTGAAAAGGTGTTTCTATTATTGGTAAAGGCTGTAGATGGGCTCAGGTAACACCTCTGTTAAATGTCAACTGACGTGTGGCATGAAGAACAGAACTGTTGAACCTGAGTGTACATGCCTGGCCACACAAACCGACTTGCTATTCTGTGGAGGGATTTCTGAAATCCAAGATGCCCAGCCCAAGGGGCAGAATGACCAATTTCCATCACTTTTTGCCTCAGCTGCTGTGGTAAAGCAATGGCTTCTGTTTTACCTTTAATCTGATAAAGGACACCTTTTCTCACAGCATAGGTTGCCTCTTCCAAAATGTCTACTTTGCCATGTTTCTGTCCCTCCCCCTCTGTTACTTTATCAAACCATGGTTTTAATGTTGGGTCTGACCTCTGATATGCAGATATATCAGAAGGAATGTCAAAGTCAAGTGAAGAGCAGGGCTTACTCTGTTCTTCCACATATGGTTTGGGTGACGCTAAAAACTTTTCCTTTCTCCTTTGAGCAGTGTTGGGAGTAACGCCGTTTAAGTATAACGGTGTTTCTAACGGCGTTCTTTTATAGGTAACGGAATAATCTAATTAATTACTTTTCCCGCCGTTGCAACGCCGTTACCGTTACTGGGGACGGAAGGTTGTGCGTTACTATGTGCTTGTCGAACGTTGAGCAACAGTGTGAGGCTTTCTGACCGCCACACTTCAGCTACAGCCAGGGAGAGAGAGGTGTCGGTAACGTACTTACAAACACGATGATGATTGATCGGGTGGGCGGAGACCCTCACGGTCTCAGTCGCTGCATGCTGTAGACACAACAAAGCAATGACGGGAATAACTCCATTTAAAATAACCACTTTAATAAAAAATATTTCTTTCAGTAACGAGCAAACTAATTAATTACGTCTTCTTTTATCAAAACGTCGTTTCTGTTAATGATAAGAAAATGTGTGCATTAAGCAGCGCGGTGTGTTGAAGCTGTCATCAGCTGATCAGGAGCTAAAGAGGTCGATGTTTTCATCCAAGTGCATCACGGCCGTGAAGAACGAGGAAGACATGATGAATAGTCTACGGCTGCAGACCCGCAGATTCGCTGCTGCAGGTGGGAATCTGCAGCAGCGAATCTGCGGGTCTGCAGCCGTGCTCTTCTTGGCGTGACAGAGGGACGTCCCGATAGTCTGCTCACCTGTTCACCGCTCAGACGTCCTGATCTTCTACCTTCCTAGATCATCCAGCTGTAACCTGTTTCTGATCATGTCTTTAGTCCCGCTGTAACACTGATGCATCAGTCTCAGACGTCATGGAGCTCAGGTGTTATTAGAACTACCTGTGTGTGTTTACCATCCAGCTTCAGCTCTTCTGTGGTTGGGTCTGACCCAAGTTAGTAAATGTAAGTCCTCCATCAGGCTTGTGCCTATTCTAGTGTCATTTTAAAGGATATTTATTTATTTATTTAACCATTACTAGATTAGCAGCAACAGAAATGCTGCTAAAAACACACAATTATGTGAAGCTGGAAAAATTTGAATACTGTGCAAAATTACATCTATTTCTGTAATTTAACTAGACCGAGAGACCATTTAAAGGCTCGGGAACCTTTACAGGTGTTTCTATTTGCAATTTTAAATTTTAGCTGATTGGGGTCTTGTTAAATATCACACAGTGACCTTTTAATAGTATAGATAAGTGTAATGTTCCTATTAGTAGTTCCTCCTGTTAAGTGCTTATTTATTTAAATTATTCAGGTTTATAAAAACATTTGGACATACATTTTATTGTGTTCCAGTCATTAGTCATTTATATTTTACTATTGTAGTAATTCTTGCATTCTTTAATGAAAAAAGTAACTAAGTAGTTATTTTTGTTGGTAATTAGTTACTTTTATGATCTTACTTTTTTGACAAAGTAATCAGTAACTATAACTAATTACTTTTTTAAAGTAACGTTCCCAACACTGCCTTTGAGCTCTAGATTTTGCTGGCTTTACTGAACCCGCTTCCAGTTCAACATCAGAATGGCAAGTCCTGAAGTGGGTTTTGTGCTTTCTGTGCTCTAGTAGTAACCAGACTACAAAGGGGAGCAGGAGGTTCCGGATTAGCCATGGGGACTACTTTTTGTAACCCTGCAGCTTCCTGACCATCTGCAAAAGTCAGATCATCAGAATCTACACTGGACACTAAGTCAGGCAGAGTGGGAACATCTAGACCCAAAATGACAGCATAAGGCAGCCTTGGAGCTAATGCCACAGGTAATAAAAATGTTTGACCTCCTATAGTCAAATAAATCTCTGCTACCGGATACTCCATCTCATCACCGTGAATGCAACTTATTTTTGTTTTAGCATCACCCCACAACTCTCTTGGCACCAAACTGGAAAGGACCACAGACTTAAAGCTTCCTGTGTCTAATAAAGCTACTTCACGCTGACCATTTACTAGCACAGGTACTGTTCGGGCAGGTTCATGAACAAGGGATTAAGAAGTTGGTCTTGGGACTGAACACAAAAGGGAGGGTTTACTCTGTATAGTGGCAGGATATGTATACTGTGTATGACCTATCCTATTACATTGAAAACACCTCACATCTTGCTTTGACGATGAAAATACACATTTAGCCGTATTTGGTTTAGCTACAGGAAATTATCTGTTACTTGAATAATTCCTAGCCTGAGCTGCACCACCACCCCTTTCACCCCCATCAGACTTACTTCTTCCTGCAGAGAAGTTGTCACGCCCAAAGTTGGTTCTTCTGGCATCCATCCTCGCTGATAGAAAGACCTCAGCCAAACTTGCAGCTTTTTATGCAGACTCTGGGGCTCGTTCCCAGATCCACACTTCCAAGTCAGGATTCACCATCCTCAAAAACTGCTCCATGATCATCAGTTCTGAAATATCCTTCACTGTGGACTGCTCTGGTTTGACCCACTTGTAAAACAAGTCCTTGAGTCGAACATATAGTTCTTTTGGTGTCTCACCCTGATGAATGTCCAGGGATCGAAACCTCCTCCTGTAGGTGTCGGCGGTTATTTTATATTTGGTGAGAATGGCATCTTTAACCTTGTCGTATCTGTGAGAATCAGCAATGTCCATCAGAACGTATGCACTCCGTGCTTTCCCAGTAAGTAGAGGAACCAGTCGGACAGCCCACTCCTCTCGAGGCCAGTGGCAGACCTGAGCCATCCTTTCAAAAGTTGTTAGAAAGTGCTCAATGTCATCATCAGAGGTTAGCGGAAGCAGCTTTGCCTCCCTCTAGGTTGCTGGTGGCTGGAACATCACCTGGCTTGGTCCTTCGTCAGGGTGGTCTCCTTCCTCATCATAGCCATGAAGGTTCTCCTCCATGTTGTCACCATCATGCCGCTGTTCCTCTCTCCAATTCCTCACTTGGGTCTGGAGTTGCTGAGAAGAACTTACACCGGAAGACAGTCGAAGAAAATGGGTGAAGAACTTTTCAGACCGGAACCTCACTGAACCTGAAACGAACGTATTAGCCAAAGGACTCAATTTTGCCATTGCTCCGCAACAGTTGCCCATAGTGGACCTCATCACAGCCACTGAAACTGCCATACGGATCAACAAATTATCTCAGACAGAAGCAGAACAGATCAGGATGAAAGTCTCAGCCACCCTCTCCAGTGCCAAAGTCCCTCCGCCCAACCTCACGTTACAAGAAAAGAAGGCAGTTGCATCACTGAGCAAAGACCACACCATCACTACATTGCCAGCTGATAAGGGAAGGTGCACCGTGGTCCTAAACACAACGGATTAACACGCAAAGATCGCTACTCTCCTCAGTGACAACAACACCTACGAAGCCTTAAAGCGAGACCCCACAAGCAGCTACAAAAAGAAAGTTATAGCTTGCCTTCAAGGCCTTGAAAGGGACAAAACCATCAACCACCTGACATATCACCGCCTTTATCCAGGAGATGCCATACCCTGCATCTACGGACTTCCCAAGATCCACAAGGAAGGTATCCCTCTCAGACCCATTGTCAGTAGCATAAATTCAGTCACCTACAACATCGCGAAACACCTTGCTACTATCCTTGCACCTCTGGTGGGGAACACCCCACACCACATCAAGAACTCCACCGACTTCACTGACAAGGTCCAGAAACTTACCCTGGATCCAGATGAAACCATGGTGTTCTTTGACATAGTCTCCCTCTTCACTTGCATACCCACTACGGAGGCAGTGGAGACTGTCAGAAAATGACTACAAGAAAACAGCACCTTGGAGGACAGGACCAACTTCACACCCGATCAGATTTGCACACTGTTAGACCTCTGCCTCACCACTACATATTTCAAATACAATGAAGGTTTCTACAGACAAAAACATGGCTGCGCCATGGGCTCCCCCGTGTCACCTATTGTAGCCAACCTTTAAGTGGAGGAAGTGGAAAGAAAGGCTCTTGGCTCTTTTAAAGGGAGAGCACCCAGCCACTGGTACAGATATGTGGATGACACCTGGGTCAAAATCAAAACACAAGATGTGGAATCCTTCACTACGCACATCAATGCCGTGGACAAAAACATCAAGTTCACCAGGGAAAACATAAAGGACAACTGCTTGCCTTTCCTGGACTGCGCTGTGCACCTTGAAGAAAATGGCAACCTCAACATTGAAGTGTACCGGAAGCCCACACACACAGACCGTGGTATTGCAACAACAGGACTAATTTTCCGTTTACTGGGATGTTAGTTCACTGCTGTTACATTCCAGCATCATGTTCAGAGACAAATCGTACAGGAGAAGGATTAATTTCTAATAATAAGTTAATTTTACAACAGTATTTACTCTTAGAACATCATCTGGGCTCAGAATCAGCTACTTGACTTGTCAAGTCTGCCATTTTACACAGTCCCAAATTTGCCTTGCTGAGCAGACTTTTAGCGCAATGGTGCCCCCCTAGTGGCTGGTAGATGTATAAGAAGAAACTGTACTTTCATTCTGCACACCTCTGAATGCTCCGTGGAGGTATTATTAAAAAAAAAAAAATATATATATATATATATATAAATTGTTCCATAATCTAACTTTAAATTTAAGTACAACATATGTGCAATTCAGGACGTGAGGCAAAGCGGATTAGAAAGTAGCTCTTTTGGCCCCGTTGACTTGCATTCATTTTTCAGTTCTTCCGGGGACCCTTGAGCCGACTGGAAAGGGAGGAGACTTAGGCTCCCTATAATATAGCCCTACAATGGAAAGACTGCTTTACGCTGTTCACCTTGCAAGGACTATTAAATGAGCTGAGTGCTGATTGGCCAGTTTACCCCTATGGCTCCATGTTGCACCCTGAACCTAGAAACTGTACAGTCATGTACAGTATGTGGACAACTCAATAGGCAAGCTAAGAACCTATCTGGCAGTTATTCATAGTTTGGATATTCCCAGTACATCCTGGAATGTAAAATTTGTGCTCTGACATTCTTCAAAGTTGTTTTCCTGCTGTACAGCAAGAGCGTTAGCAGTAGCTAGCGTTGTTCTGTGTGATCAGAACTCCTTAAACACCAAAGCATCATTGACTATAAAAATGGCTTCTAACTTGCTTAGGCTCCCAAAGACAGTCCTAACAGTAAGAATGTTTGTGTTTGGTTGATTGTTTCTTTGTTGTATCAAAGGCCTGGAAACAAACCTGAGGCTAATGGACTTCTCCATTACTCTGACAGTCTGGTGTAAGGCTGCTGCCTTGATGCTGTACCAAAACTTTGTTTGTATGCAGGAATAGTCAGTTCCAGGTGTTTCAATCCAGCAGAGGGAGCCAGAGAAGGCAGAACCCTCCTAAGAATGTGCCGCCATTAATAACTCATGATGGAAGATAAACTTTTAAAAAGATGACAAGAAACTGTTTGTAAACCACATGCTAGCACAATTTGAAAGTGAATGGGTGTAATTTCTGACATCATTTTTGATAATATTGTATTACTGGAAAAAAATTTGTGCATTTTTATGTCTAATTTTTTTCCCAGCTACTATTTCAACAACTCAGCTTACAGGCTGGTTGGTGTGCTTTCTTCCAGGAACACACAACATTTCAGGGAACTTTGACCCTGTGTGTCCAGTGTGGACAATAGTAAATCCTCCTGGTGACAGGGATGGAATGTGTCCACTCTGAGCAACTGTTGCCAGTTATGGATCAGCACCAAGCGTAAGGTGATAGATAAATATATTTCACTGTAATATCCAGTTGTTGGTAATTGAAAAAAGTAGCTTGAGATATGTTTTTAGAGCTGACAGTTTGTTTTCTCGATTTCACGATTAGCATTATTATCTCAGCACTAGCCTTCTTTATCCGATATTAGCGTAAAACAAAAAGATGACCTGGCTTCTTAGGGTACAAGAAATAACTTCGGTCACTACTTTCATCGACTTTTACTCCTTTTCAACTACAATTGCTGGTGCGGTTTTTGTTGAGTTGGCAATCAGGCGGGCTCAGTTGTTATTGGCTCTGGAACCAGGAAGAACGAACACATTGTAATAAAGACTACCCTCTTCAATCTTTTTAAAAGGAGATAAACTGACAACCTCCCAGCCAGCTGAGAAGGAAATCTGTTTCAAACTTTCTTTCCAACATGATGGAGACATTAGACTGTTTACTATAAAATTCTTACTTATGATACTTTTAACTCTATTATCAGTCATCCAGGTTGTGATTATCGTCACAGTTTGAGCAGAGACATAATACTCACCTCTTATCTTTTAATAAAAGCTTTTCAGACTCATAGAAAAGTCCATATGGTCAGGGTTGTTACAATATTGACTTATAATGGCTATTGTCATGGCAGCATTTTAAACAGATACTTCATGAAACAGGACCTGAAACAGAAAACATTGTAGTGGTTGGAACATTATGTAAAAATACAAGTAAGATTTACTTTCTATTTTATTTTGGAGCTGCTGACTTCTGCTAAAGCACATGTTCTTACTCAATACAGTGCGGCAAAAAAGTTTTTAGTCATCCTCCAATTGTGCAAAGTCTCCTACTTAAAACGATAAGAGAGGGCTGTAATTTTCATCATAGCTATAAAAGGAGTTTTAAAGAAATTATTTGTAAATTATGGTGAAAAATAAGTATTTGGTCAATGTCGAAAGTCCATCTTAATTTTGTAAGTCTTCACAAGGTTTTCACACGCTGTTGCTGGTGTTTTGGCCTATTCCTCCTGGCAGATCTCCTCTAGAGCAGTGATGTTCTGGGGCAGTAGCTGGGGCAACACGGACTTTCAACTCCCTCTAAAGATTTTCTATGGGGTTGAGATCTGGAGACTGGCTAGGCCACTCCAGAACCTTGAAATGCTTCTTATGAGGCCAGTCCTTCGTTACTCGAGCGGTGTGTTTGCCATGCTGAAAGACTCAGCCACATTTAATCTTCAAGGCCCTTGGATAACTATTGGGAAACTGTATAGGTGCCAACAAGGTTTGTCCGCGGTTTCCATGGTTTGCCCACATAAATTTTAACGGGCACCACATGGATTTTCAGAGGGACTCAGATGGTTTGACTCATACAGGGACTTGTTAAAAATTGATGTAGGCAAACCCCTGTGTACTTTGAAAATGGTCTCCACATTAAAATTATTGGCAAAGCAAAAACAAATTTGTAAGCTGACAAACTAAAATCAGCTGTCATGGAGAAGCAGAGCAAAATCTGGAAAAGTAGACTGTAATGTAAAAATAACCCACAGAAAAACCTTACAATCTATGGCAGTGCCTATGTTTATTGTCTAAATAGACCTTTTGAAAATCTGTATGTTTAATTTACTAATGGTTTGAGCCACAGCAACCCACAAGGGCCCAACGTGCAGGACTCACGTGGTCTGATTATTCTAAGTGGATCAATGTGAGGAGCCAGTTACCACCCAAGGTGAAGGTCCCTTTTGTGACCTCTGTAGCTTCCTTTGCTCTGTTTTCTTTCACATATGAAGTTGTTTTCTGCAACTGCACTGAAGCCTCATCACGTGAGAGTTGTGTATGTGAAAAGGAGACCGATGGGAGCTCCAGAGACTCAGGTTAGCTCTGCCTAATTTAATGGCTGAAAGCGCATGAGTTCCATTTTGGTGCATGAGTAGTTGTGCAGACTTGTCTGTGTTTTCATTACGAGTCTCTGAGGTTCAAGCTCACATCCATCCTTTATCACCTTCTCACCATGCCTTCATAGCCTCTCTAATTATAACCCCTCTCAGTATCCAGATCTTCTCCCTGTAGGCGATGATGTGGTGTTAATTTGAGGAAAACTCTGTTTTCTGTGGTATATTTCTGTTTTGCTACGACTTGATTAAAATGCTGTTCATTTAATTCTTCTGCAAAAAAGAGACAAGCTATCCCTGAGGGTGTGTATTATCATAAACAAATTCAAATATAACAGAAAAGCATTTAATGGGAAAGAGAACACAGTCACTTTAGAAAAAAATATTCATTAAGCTCTGAAAACATGTAGCAGAACAATATCCTCTCTGGACATTAAATAAAAGATGCAGGGGATTTTATTTGTGTGTGTCAATGAGTTATTGTTTGAAAATGGTGTGATGGGGGGGGGGGGGGGGGATTTTTACAATATTCAGCCAAGTAAATAGTTTCATCAACACAATCCTGCTAATTGGAACCCAAAAGATGCAAAAAAAAGGCTTTGTGTGTGTGTGTGTGATGCACATTTGCATAGGGCTCTGTATCAGCTTGCGTCTTGATGGAGGTTGAGGATAAAGACGGATTTTGTTAACGGTAGAATTTCCTCCGGAGTGATGAAGACGTCACACAGAAGTCAGATCAGACACACTTTGTGTTACAAATCTTCTGAGGCAACGACACTGATCCAGCTGATTTGCTGCCTACAGGTCTGTATGGGTCCAAAACAGGTCCTTTTATCTGGGTTTGTCACCATGTAGGAGACTACTCCCAAACACTGAAAGGTAGAAGAAGAAGAATCTTTTATGCCTCTCAAGATAAATATCATGAGGCACTTCAGAAGAACAAAAATTAAATTTTTTAAAAATGTAAACATATTTAAAAAATACCGTAATAAAAAAAGGGGGATTTGCATAAAAAATGTGATGGAAAAAAAGGTCATCTATCCAGAAAAGGACATAATTGATAGAAACAGCAGCTAGTGAGGAAGGCGAGGATGAACAGGTCATAACAAATCCAGCCTTTCAGCTGCAGGTACTCCTGTCCAGCTCACACCCAGCATGACAAACAGTAATATTATTAGAAGTTATCCTGTTTAATCACAATGCAACACAAGCTGGTGCAAACACACCTATCACCTCATGCATAGTGTGTAGTGTACCTTTATGCTATAATACTTACATACACTTTAGATTTTTTGGTCACTGAAAGACTAAAGATCAGGTTATTGACACCAGAGTACCAAATGAAGCCAATCACTCAGTACAACACACATCTGTGATGTGCAATCCATGTAGTCTGCTGCATAAATCACTTGTTTTCATGCTACCCTCACACTTATAATAATAATAACAGGGTTTAAATTACTGGGGAGCTAAGGGGAGCCCGGCTACCCTAAAATGGCACTGGACTCCCTCAAAATACACACTAACTTGTTTGATGCCATGGAGCCCCATGCACGCCCTTGTCCCGCTCTAACAGATATTAGACAGACAAACCCCCCATTACCGAGATCAGACACTGTCCCCTCCATGGATGTTGGACAGATGGAACCCCCCCGCTAACGGAGGTGGGGAGCTCTCCCAGAAACCTGTGTGTAATTCGAACCCTGGTCAATGTTTAAATAACTTGTTCAGCACATTCTTAAGTTCTGCAGAAACCTTTCTATCCCATCACTGTAAATATGGTTTGTTAGAGCAGAAAAACATCTAAGCAGCTGGAAGAAACCCCAGATCCCTCTGATCCTCTCTGTCCTAAAGCATTTAGACTCTCATGACAGAGTTGAATAATTCAAAAAGACTCTCCGTCAACAATCCATTTACGCAACCTCACAGGACTCCGATCTCTGGTTAGATATCAGGAGGTTCCTCAGTCCACGCTGCTCAAACACAATGAGCGGTTTAATGGATGAGTGACGTTGTGCGCAGGGTTACCATACCAAGTTTATTTGTATAGCACATTTAAACAGGGCATGAGAGCCGACCAAAGTGCTGAACAAAACCACATAATAATACAAACAATTAAACATAATAAAAACTAAATCCATTAAAGTCGAGTGATTCAGATACAAAAGAAAAGGAAAAAGAGAATAATTTAGGCTGAATTAAAGGCCAGAGAGTAAAAGTGAGTTTTTAAACGAGCTGCTCTTGATGAACAGAACATCTATGATAGCATCCAGTCAGGTTTTCGTAGAGCTCATTCTACTGAAACAGCTCTTCTTAGGGTCTCTAATGACCTTCTGACTCACAGTGATGCAGGGGACTGTTCTGTTCTGGTCCTGTTGGACCTGACTGCAGCCTTTGACACTGTTGACCATCACCTGCTACTGGAGAGGCTGAGAGACTGGGTAGGCCTATCAGGATCTGCTCTGGAGTGGTTCTCCTCTTATCTCTCTGAGCACTTCTTTTCTGTGGCCGTTTCCAAGTTTAGGTCCTCCACCACCTCTCTTACCCATGGTGTCCCACAAGGTTCTGTGCTGGGGCCTCTGCTCTTCCTCCTCTATCTGCTTCCTCTTCAGCACATCCTGAGCTCCTTCAAAGGAATATCATACCATCTTTATGCAGATGACATCCAACTGTACATCTCCTTTAAGCCCCATGAGATGTCTAAGATGCAGCTGTTACACACCTGCTTAGACTCTTATCGAAACCTGGATGGCTGGGAGCTTTCTACAGCTGAATGAAGATAAGACTGAGCTCCTCATCTGTGCCCCAGACAAGCTGGTTCCCAAAGTAAGAGACTCTCTTGGTCAGCTTGCTTCTCACACCAAACCTTCTGTCAGGAATCTTGGCGTGACCTTTGACCCAGCTCTCACCCTGGATTCTCATGTCAGTTCTCTTGTTCGCTCTTCCTTCTTCCATCTCAGGAACATTGCTAAAATGAGTCCCATTCTGTCTCGCTCTGAACTTGAGACAGTTATCCACACCTTCATCTCATCACGCTTAGACTACTGTAACTCTCTTTTCACGTGTCTGAGCAGAACCTCCCTGAACCGTCTACAGGTGGTTCAGAATGCCTTTGCTCGGCTTCTGACCAAGTCCTCCAAACACACCCACATTTCCCCGCTACTCCTCCAGCTTCACTGGCTGCCAGTCAACTTCAGGGTTCATTTCAAGATCCTGGTTCTGGTCTATAGGGCCTTACATGGACAAGCACCATCTTACATTGGTGATCTTCCCTACACCCCCAGCAGGTCCCTGAGGTCCAGTGATCAAAGCCTACTGGTTGTGCAGCACCAAGCTAAAGACCAAAGGTGACAGATCATTTGCTGCTGTTGCCTCCAGACTCTGGAACTCTCTTCTTCTTTGGCAATGGTATAAATGAAAGTAGGGACCTTAATGTAAATAAAGAACTGATAACATCACTTACAGTTATTAAAATTCCCCTTTGAGAATCTGAAGGGACTCAAGAGAAACATGCAGCTAAATCCTATGCTAATAAATAATGTGTGCTCCTCTTATAATCATTTCTTCTGCTTCACCTTTGACCTTTACTTTTCTCCAAGTCCATTGTGAGTGTTTGCTCATGCTGTCTGTGTGTTTAATTTCATTATATTTTTACATCTATTTCAGGGAGTTATTTAAGCACTTGGATGTATTTTGAACAAGTATCATGTATGCAGTGTGTGTGTGTGTGTGTGTGTGTGTGTGTTAGAGTGCATGCATTGTTGACACCCTTGCATGTTTGGTTGCCTCCTTTTAGGCCAGGACAGGCTGTGACGAGACAAGGAAACCAGGATCTAGTTTCAGGCTGGATGAGACTATAAGAGAGCAGAGAGCACCGTGCATGGACAAGAAGAAAACCAGGCAGAAAGAAACTAAATGATTCTGATCAAACAGACATGAAATGGGAGAGAAGACTGTAGAGGGAAAAGAAGGGAGTGCTAATTATTAACAACAGAGTCAGGGGTAAACGAGTATCCTGAGGTGAGGAAACTTTAACATCTTTGGAAATCCATAGTTGTGCACCTGAACCTTGCCCTTGAGGGTAAGGGGCAACCTCTTGGACCATGCTAGCAGCATCCCGGACCAGCGGAGGTGGACATCAGCCGCCAAGCATTCACCGAAAACATTCAGTGGCCTCTCTCAGTGGGTCCAAAGCCCACCGCAGCAACTCCCAAGATGCTAAACGGAATTCTTTCCCTGGGAAAAAGGTAGCACAGCAGCGGCACAAAGCAGTGCTGATCCGAGAGCTGGAGACCAGCTGGTACCTGAGGATGTTTGGACTGGGCAAAGAGGAAACAGTTGCACATAAAACCGGCATGCCCTACAGGTCAGTGAGTGTGTGTTTGTGTGTGACAGAGGTTTTATGGATTCTAAACCGATAAGTGCACAAAATCTTTTGTTTTGTTTTGTAAAATCCTCCTGCACACATGCAGACGTGTCAAGTGTTTCCCCCTCTCTACACACCATTAACACCGTGGTCAGTGAGAGTGTGTGTTCAACAGAGAATAAATACATAATATGTGTTCAAGTATCCTGAAAGATTACTCAGGAATATTTAGGCTGGGCCAACCGAGCTATCTGATGACAAGAGCTTCCCCCTTTAGTCCAGTGGTTTCATTTGGGCGGCTCAGAAGTCCCGCTGGTCTCTAGAGTCCTCTGACTTACGCTCCTGTCACCTGATCAGGTCGTAATGTTGACAGCCTGCATCTGTCTTCCTGGATTTGGTTGTGTTGACATCTTTCACCACCATGGAGACAAAACATGTTAAGGCTGAGGCAGCTGTTCTAATATTTTGGGTTTCCTGTGACTTTTGCCTCTTCTTCTCCCTCTGTACATCTAATTACCAAGAACTCTTTCTGATTGCAGCTTTGTTTACTCCCTCAAAAATATAAATATCAAATATTGATTCCAAAAGTTAAACAGAATGTTCTAAAAAATGTTGTTGATGAGTTTGTCTTCCAGTAAAATAACAATAGGAAGGTAAAAAATATTATATTTTTTAAACTGTATTGTAATATCCTCTACAATTTGATTACTAGCATTAAACCTTTGATGCATGAATTATGAAATCTTCAACCATCATTTTTGAACAAATTTTTTTCCATTCGTCTTTAGGTGTGAATGAAACAAATTGCAACAAATATTTTTTGTATCATTTAATATTTTACAAATAATTTATTACATGTCCACCTCAGTGGACAGCGTGTATTCTGAACATGAAATATGTTGGCTTGACTTACTGAAGTCCAAATGGAGGGGCTCAAATGCAGTTAAGTCATCAACAGCTGTGCTTAATAGCAAAAAAAAAAAAAAAAACCTAATGAAAATATTCAATTTTGAGTACCTGTCCACTGTAGTGACCATTATGCATCAAAGGGTTAAACATTGAACACACATCCGTTGTCTAGACAGAAACGTTAAACTGATTTCCATGATTTCTACCAGGTGCTCACAGTGGAAAATAAACCATAACCCAAAGATCAGCGTTTATCAAGTCCTCTAACTTTAGTTGTTACTTAGGAATAATTCACTAATAGAATCAGCAGACACATTAAAAATCCCTAACCCTATTAAAAGTCACAGCATTGCAGAGTCTTGTATAAAGATGAATGCACTGGCAGAGATGGTAAAGGGACATTCTCTCCCACTTGGGCCTGCTACCCAAATGGCTGCTAAACATTTTAAACCTTGCCACATCTAACAATATACATCTCAGATAAAATGTTTCCATCTGTCGACTCCTGTGGGTTAACACAGCTTTTATCTTCTGCCACATATTCAAATTACTGTATGTGGCAAGGTGGAGAAACAAAGGCCCAATTGGGATTTGATCCCCAGACCCCCGGGTGAGAATCATGCGAGCTGGCGAGTCAGCCAAAGGTGCATCCCTGTGGCCAAGTAGCCAGGGCGCATGATCAGTCGGGATACATGTGACAGTGTGAGCGTCCTGTCACTGTATTATTATTATTATTATTATTATTATTATTATTATTTTGTTAAAACACAAAAAATGGATTGTTGGTTTTTTGAAACGTGACATTTGATAGTCTTCCTGCTGGGATTCAGTGGCTGCACTGATGATGAGAGCTTCTTAAGTGTAGCAGGAGTGTGTTTAGTAGGCACGTTTATCGAGTGATGAGATTTATTCTCCAAATAAAAACAGGATAAAATCACATGGTTACCGCAATCTGACACGCATGTCAGAAACTGACATTTGTGTCTGATCATTAATAAGAAAATATTGAGTAGTTTTTTTGGTTTTAACCTGGAACAAAAACATAGATATGAAATGAAACTTTCTACATTCCCCTCACTCACACCTGCCAGCCCTCCCGATTGGAGTCCCTGACATGAAAGCTGCATCACGTGGTGGCTGGATAATATCCAGTGGATATCCTCTTTCATTTAAATCATAGCAATTTCTGCAAATCACAGGCTCTCCTATGATTCTGCATAAAATTAGGGCAGAAAATATTGACTGAAATGCTTGAATTGTGTGTCTGCTCTGTAAACAACCTTTTCTCTCTAAATATTCATGAGTGTCCCCACTGTAAAATAACTCCTTGCTAACTGTTTTTGGCTGACCAAAAGTTTTAAAGCATAATTTACAATTAATAATTGCTGTAAAAATTTGAAAGCCTAAAATACACATTTTTTGTAATTTTGATTTAGTAGCAGATTCATCTCACCATTACAGGATTTGAAATATTATCAAGTTTCCAAATGAAGTCAAATTAAACAGCATATGTGACAGAAGAATCTATTTAACAGCACATTTGAAAAAAACAAACAAACAAACAAACTTGAAACTCACTAATAAAGTAAAAAAAAATCTTTTCCAAACAAGCCCTTAGAGATTTTGTCTCGTTCTGAAAAACAAGAAATGAATCCTGTATTTGAACCTTAGCTACAGGGAGTGCAGAATTATTAGGCAAGTTGTATTTTTGAGGAATAATTTTATTATTGAACAACAACCATGCTCTCAATGAACGCAAACAACTCATTAATATCAAAGCTGGATGTTTTTGGAAGTAGTTTTTAGTTTGTTTTTAGTTTTAGCTATTTTAGGGGGATATCTGTGTGTGCAGGTGACTATTACTGTGCATAATTATTAGGCAACTTAAAAACAGATACATACCCATTTCAATTATTTATTTTTACCAGTGAAACCAATGTAACATCTCCACATTCCCAAATATACATTTCTGACATTGAAAAACAATACAAAAACAAATCAGCGACCAATATAGCCACCTTTCTTTGCAAGGACACTCAAAAGCCAGCCATCCATGGATTCTGTCAGTGTTTTGATCTGTTCACCATCAACATTGCGTGCAGCAGCAACCACAGCCTCCCAGACACTGTTCAGAGAGGTGTACTGTTTTCCCTCCTTGTAAATCTCACATTTGATGATGGACCACAGGTTCTCAATGGCGTTCAGATCAGGTGAGCAAGGAGGCCATGTCATTAGTTTTTCTTCTTTTATACCCTTTCTTGCCAGCCACGCTGTGGAGTACTTGGACGCGTGTGATGGAGCATTGTCCTGCATGAAAATCACGTTTTTCTTGAAGGATGCAGACTTCTTCCTGTACCACTGCTTGAAGAAGGTGTCTTCCAGAAATTGGCAGTAGGACTGGGAGTTGAGCTCGACTCCATCCTCATCCCGAAAAGGCCCCACAAGCTCATCTTTGACGACACCAGCCCAAACCAGTACTCCACCTCCACCTTTCTGGTGTCTGAGTCGGACTGGAGCTCTCTGCCCTTTACAAATCCAGCCACGGGCTGGATTGAGTAGCTTTTTTGTAAATGTATACTTTTTAAGTCATTTTTAAAATCTGTACTTTTACTTTTACTTGAGTAAGTTTTTAAAAAAGAATTGTAATTCGCTACATTTTAAATCATATCCGTTACTGAGTAAAAATAAATTGTAGGCTTAATAAATTAAAAATATTACGTGTAGCAGCGTCGGAACAGAAAGAGACACCTGCATGAGCACCACGTCTAAACCGGGGAGGGGGGGCTACACGCTTTATGATGAGGACAAACAGCCATTTTTACCGCAGTTTTGCTCAAAAACAAAAGTTCTGTGATCCACTCGCTGTTTACCTCCTCTCTCCCTCCTCTCCTGTGGGTTGGAACCCGCACCTTCGCGCACCGGTGTGACGTCATCAGAATTCTGCTCGGTTCGGCAACCAGACTCGGTTCCGTGTTTGAAATGTGTTTCCTTACCGCTCCGCACGGAAGCGGCAAAATAACGTTTAGCGCTCCTAAGAAGCGGATTCTCAGCGCTCTGCTCATAAAACAGAAGACCTGCAGGCCTCTGTGAGTTAATCCTGATACTGTTCAGGTGTAAACATTGAGCTCATCCCTGTGTTTGAACTCAGAAGATGCTCCTTGATGCCACAGATATGTGATGATTTAGCTTGTTTCTTTATTTTACTCCAGAATAAGAGATTAAATTATTACAAAAGCAGTTCAGTGTAGTTCAATTAGTCATTCACATGATTCTAACATGCTGCAGTGTGTGTGTGTGTGTGTGTGTGTGTGTGTGTAGGACTGCATAAGACAGCATGGCTTCATCAAATCCATGCATCCAATATCTTGGCTGAAGTAATGGCTCAGGAAAATAACTTGTATTTAATAAACAATGATGTCTCTGCAGTGTTTATGATAATGTTTTATCTTATATTGGACCTATCTTTGGTCTGGGAGGTGTAACATATCATGATACAAGCCTTTTAAAACATGTTAAAGTGTTACAAGAGGAGATAAATGCATGAATTTGAAGTTCATGTTTGGAGACCAACCTTGACAGTTTGGAGGCTCACGCTGGTGAGGAGACACCATTAGTTCTAGTAACACCTGGGCTCCCAAGGCCTGTTCTGACAGGATGGACGTTACGGGACCCTTAAGGATTCCAGTTGGATGATTGGAGGATTATTTAGGAGGACTGGAATGAACAAACTGATTTCAGTGGTGAAGGGTTAAAGGTATTGGCTCGGCATTAAAATTGTAGAAATGCAAAATAACTACACTTTATTATCTATATAAACATGTACTGGGTCCAGTTTTTTATTTTATTAAGGACTTTTGTCATAAATGATTACAGAAAATCCAAATCCTCTCCTCCAGACAGTGAAGAACTGTGTTTCGCAAACGTCACTCCAGCACGTAAAACAAGCTAGCTGCTGATGCTAATATTGTGAATCACTGTTATTTGTTTACTTTCATGCTCGCAATTATTACGTAAGATTGTGTTTACAGCTGCAGCAAAAGGTCTGAGCCATGTGTCTATGTCCTACACGCATTTTTAAATAACAGGTCTGATCTAAAATAATAACCTACATCTATAAATCCATCTAGAACCGCACCACTGCTTCTGGACTCTAGACGAGTCCCGTTAGCATGACTGCAGCAAAACTAACCGTGTTCGCTCCGGTAAGGAAAGAACAAGTCCTTTGGGAAAGCTACGACACACACACACACACACACACACACACACACACACACACACACACACACGCACGCACGCACGCACGCACGCACTCGCACGCACGCGCACGCACGCACGCACGCACGCACACACACACACACACACACACACACACACACACACACACACAGATATAATCTAAAAGATGATCTCTATATTTCAACATTAGAACCTCCATGACATCCTGGATTAGTGCAAACAACGAGTTGAGCTAAGGAGTTACTCCAGCATCAGGAAGATTTATTCTGGTAAATTGTTGGTTAAATATTTTCCAGAGTTATGTCAATAAATACACACAGCAGTAAAACTGTAGATTACTGAACTATATTGGGACACATGATGGAGCTAAAACCAGCTGAAAACTTGTCAGCTTAGAGCTTCCAGTGGAGCACAGAAATGAAATATTTAAGAAAAGTAAACAAACTGTACCGATTTTGGTTCTGAAGATGAACAGAATCCTCCTCTATGTCCAAATCAGGTCGTAGGTCTTCTGAGTCAAACGGTCTAAAACATGTCTGCACCTCTGGTAGTGATATCCAGCTGGCGGGGTCGAAGTTCGGTTGAACTTCTCCAGTAATCTAACATCCGTTTTCGTCGCTGTATCCCAGAGAAAAAACAAATCTGATGGACTAGTAGAGGCTTCAGAAGCTACATCTGATTGATGACACATTGTTCTCTGCTATAACGCTAACGCAGATACAGCGGAGCCACGCGTTGTTTACTACAGCTGTTTCAGCAGAGCTCCATGTGAAACGTCAACTGCTGCCCAGGGCTTAACCCGGCTTTCCATAGGAGCCGTCAGCAGCACGTTACTGCAGCAGCACGTCATAGCTGCTGATAGGAACCGCTGTGGTCAACAGAACCTTTTCCACTGGAGCCGTCGGCAGCCGTCAGCAGCGCGAGTCGGCCGCGTCTCAGGAGCAGCATGTCGCGGCCTTTACGCGCCGGTTCTATTTTCTACGCGCGACGCCTCTGAAACGGGTCAAGTTCGACATTTTTTGGGAAGGAAAGACAGGAAATTGGTTGCGGAAACGGAGCGAAGCTACCGAGATTTTCAGAATAAAGAACGTACTGCCTTCCGGTTGCTTTACTTTTAAAAAACGTTACTAACTGTGCGTCCCCGTGAGAAGTTATCATCTAGCTAGCGGTCTACTTTGTTTTTCAGGTCCGTATTGGCGATTATAAAACGGACAGAACATAAAACACAAACCATGTTGTAATTTTCTCCTGCTTGTTGTTGTGTTTACTGACGAAGTCACTCGTGTGACTTCGTGCTCGGTCGGTGACAGCTGCTCCCCTGCTGCTTCGCGTCTCGTGGGAAGGGCCAAGCAGCAGCTTACGCGAGCAAGACGTGCTGCTGCAGTAACGTGCTGCTGATGGCTCCTGTGGAAACCCAGGGTTAGACTGGAAGTTAGTTTCTGTTTTTCCTGCGCCAGTCACAAACATCAGATTTTCTTACAATTCCAGCCGTCAAAATCCAAAAACCTTTTTCATCTGAGATTTTAATACACATTTACACATGCTGTTCAAACAAATTTTGCCTCTGGCCGATATCTTTAAATGAGTGAGTGAACCCACTACCAAAGATGAACTCTGCTAACTTTAAAAATCAGCTGCTCTAAATAAGCATTCAGGGAAAAGTCATGGGCTTGTGACTATAACCTAATTTATGTTACTAGTTTGCAGTGTAACTGCCTTTGTACTTCAATATGCATATTTGTTCATTTAATTAAAAAAACGGCCACTTTGACATTTATACCCCATTGCCTTTTTTTAACTATTCAGAAGAGCCCGTCCTTGCACAGTCAAAAAAGTAACTAAGTAACTTTTACTCTGACTACATTTGAAATAAGCTACTTTTTACTTTTACTTGAGTACATTTTGAGGCAGGTAATTTTACTTGTAATTGAGTAAGATTTCATGAAAGTAATTATACTTGTACTTAAGTACAACATTTTAGTACTCTTTCCACCTCTGGTGTGTGTGATAGTGTGGGTGTGTGTGGTAGGAGTACAGGGGTACAGGCATGGTGAGAGCACAGGAGAATGTCTTAAAGATGTGTAAACTAGTGTGGCAAGGTCTCAAACCCACACAATGATGGCCTTAATAACCTCAGTACTACAGATGGGGATTCTTTCTCAGTCGCTGGTGGTCAATCCATCACTGTAGCCAACAGCCTTACAGTCCTACTCTGACGTGGCATTGGGGATTACATTTCCTAATACCGCTGGCACCAGGTGTGACAATGCAATGGTAACAGGACTCCACTGCATGGAGAACAAAAGCATGTGTTGCTGTAGAACTTTGATGTGTGACGCATGGTGCCAAAGTTAGCACGTTTGATCCAAACAGCAGCTCTTCTTTACAGGTTGTTCACTGAGGAAGAGTGCAGTACTTGCTCTTTTAGAAATACGATCAGTCACAGTTGCATTTGCATGCTGAATGTGTCTTGACTGCATTAGCTGCAGAAAGAGAATAGACACGGAAACGTTCAGGTCTAAAAGGCCACTCTTCTACTTCACACTGTAAAATAATTCATGACTTCTCTCAACTTGACTTGCAACTGGGGAAGGCTGTTGTTGATTTAGCAGCTAGAGAGATCAGAGTGAATCTTGGCCACTAGGAGCTAACTGTTAGCATTAGCAACTCCACAACATGGTTGAACAGGCTCTGGATTGTGGTACTTATGAAGATAAGACATCAAAATAGCATTTTTTTATTCAAGAAAGAAAGAGGTAGCGGAAGCGACACATTGCTGTTAGCCAATCAGAGACAATACATTTGCGTATCATGAATAATAATGAGTAACGGTGCATTTGATTTACCTCGGAAGTCGGAAATGGGAATGGCATCACACCTGAGTTAACCGCCTTCCGGTTACCGTAGTCCGAGAAATAAGGATTCCAATATGGCGACGTACACGTAGCCATTGTTTGTAGATTCCTCTTAAAAACATTGTTTTAAGCTGTATGTTCAACATGCAAACTAAACTTATAGAATGTTCAGCTTAGAGTTGCAAGCACTACTTGTAACATTGGTTTTAAACACACTCTTAAAGTGTGTTCTGTAAAAAAAAAAAAAACACATTTCACCCAAAGTTACTGCTGTTTATATGGAGAGCTGCCATTTTGGACGTCAAGTTCAGAGTTTTGAAATTCTTCAGAGTTTCTCACTGAGAGGTCCGAATTTAGGAGGCATTTTGTCAGACTGGCCGGCTGGAATACAAGGAGTTGAGCTGTAGAGAGCGTGGTTTCACAGACGCGGAAGTGGTAGCGTCAGTGAAATGCCGGCTCGCGGTTTGATCTAGGAATTCTCGAGCGTCAATGAAGTGACACGGAGATGCTGAGTTTTCCAGAGATAAGTGAGAGCACTTACTGTAAGCAGATAGTTCGTTGGAAGATTAGGTTGGCAGGGGATTTAGAATTATAGAGGGCGGCGGCCCACTCCTGGGCACGTCCAGAGAGAAGTGAGGTGAGTTGCGCCACCCGAGAGCGGGCATTGGGGAATTTTCCTGGTTGGCACTTATACTGCATGTCCAGAGAGGCAAGCAGGCCATCAGGGCTTCCATCCACCCCATTCCACTTCTCTGGGAGGCTGAGCTGTGGCTCCTCCTTAGCAGGAGTGAGGGCTTGCTGCTGGAGAGCTTTGAGGGACGCAGATAGCTGAAGGGCGAGGTCGGTTAGAGAGCTCACTTTGGAGTCGAGCCGATCGACCATAACGTGGAGCTGCTCAACCTCATTCTTTAAACGCGGGATCAATGGACTCAGGCATCCTGTCAGACTGGCCGGCTGGAATACAAGGAGTTGAGCTGTAGAGAGCGTGGTTTCACAGACGCGGAAGTGGTAGCGTCGGTGAAATGCCGGCTCGTGGTTTGATCTAGGAATCCCCGAGCGTCTGAGCGTAAACGAAGGGACACGGAGATGCTGGGTTTTCCAGAGGTAAGTGAGAGCACTTACTGTGAGCAGATAGTTCGTTGGAAGGTTAGGTTGATTGGAAACTCTGATCATGGATCTGAAGAAACGATGACTGAGTGGTGAGCTGGGGAGGCGACTTCCATATATAGTCGCGGTTAGTGACGTAGGTGTGACTTGGGCTCTGACACGTTTCATCTTATTTTTCCTACTCGGAAGTCTGGTTTTTATTATAAAAGCACAAAAAGTAAAATTTGCATTATATCTCCTCTCTTCATTGCTGTAGTATACCTACTATTTTCTATTTTAAAGCTGCTATAGCAAATTTGAAAAACAAGTTAAATTAAAACATTTTTAATGACTCTTAACAACGTTCAAACCGAACCAAACTGCTACACTTCCCTGGTTTTCATTACACACTGATGTATTTAGCAACAGAACACCACAGGTGTGAGAAGTTCTCCGCTCATTAATATCAGAGAAGGCGAAACAGCCGGCTGCTACCACTTCAATTTAAGGACAAACGTCCAGAGTCCCAAAAAGACAAACATCATTTGAAGTCACGAACAACAAAAAACGTTTGGACCAATAAAATGGCGACTGGTGTTCAGTGCACCCTTGTCTCCTCCGGCATTGCGGGTTTTCAGTTCTGGTGGAAACGGAACCAGTGAAGACACCAGAGGGGAGGGGTGAGTGTTTGTGTTAAAAACTTGGCCTGCTTGCAGATTTGCTATAACAGCTTTAATTTGAATATTTGCTCAAGTCTTCTTGAACCCAAACCCAATGCAGTGACGCTAATGGTGCATTTGGTATTGGTTTCTCCTACAGAGCATATGATGTCCTCTGCTTTAATGTAGATGTTCATTATCAACAAACAACCAGATTTAATGGATGATGTAGGCCAACAGTCTGGTGTTGAACAGGAGCAGGACAGTCCCCCAGGCCGCGAGATGGCTTACTGGCATAATTATTCCAAGCAGAGTCAGAACCTCTTTTTTGAGGAAAACAATGTGGAGACATGCTTTCATGTCATTCAATGCAAGATTGATACAACCTTCCCTTTTGTGTTTTTGAAACTCATCCACCAAAACTGTATCCAAAGCGATGATTTCCTGGGCTTCTTTTCCAATTTGTAACAGGATAATTATCAGATGTAAAGCATGGTGATCATACAGAGATTCACTCCAGAGGGAGTACATGTGTAGGTGGTGGAGCTAAAATCAAAGAGACAGATATAGGCAGCTAATTAGTCTCAAGGAACGAGAAGCTGATTGTGTTAAATTATAAACAGAGAAAGAATTTTAGTAGAAAATGAGAATGAAAAGAAGCATCTCTAATATTTTAAAGGAACAATTTTCTCATCTACTTTAAAGCTGACTTTAAAGTGGATGAACACTTGTTTAATCACCACATTTGCTGTGGTCTCTAGTAAAAAGGAATGGTTAATGGCTTGTATTTGTATAGCACCTTCTTAGGGTTCTACAACCTCCCAAGGTGCTTCACAACACAATCACTCATTCACCCATTCACATGTTGGTGGGGATAAGCTACAATGTAACCACAGCTCTGCACTGACAGAGGTGAGGCCTGCTGAACCCTGGTGACTCCAGTTCCTATGACCGTGACCACTCACTCACATAGCAGGACACAATAGCAGTATTCTCTGGTCGGAGCTGGGATCAAACCTGCAACCTTCCGATTACTGGACAACCTGCTACTTACTGCCTCGTAAGATGTTCTCGGTGGGGTGGGGGGTTACCCACATCACAGCTGAGAGTCAGATGGCAGGATTTGGAGTTTTATTTCCTGATAAGGACGTTGCATCACAGATGCTTTATCTCCACAAGTAACACAAGCCTGGAGGAGCTTCTGTCATGTGGTGATGTTGCTAATGCTAACAGCTAACTTAAACTTGTTGAAACATTCTCTGCTGATTCCTGGACGACAGTCTACCCCGTCATTAGCCAAGATGGGTCAGTGCATGAATGTTAATTGACAGTGTGATGTAGATCTGTCAGGCATTTCAAATCCTAGAGTCTCACCATCTTTTTTCTTCTAGAAATGAATGCAGAAGGTAGGTGTAGGAGACTATTTTCATATTCAGCCTACATGAAAAACTCAGAGTGACCGATTATAATCCGAAAAAAACATTAAAAAATGTTTTTTCAGTCAACCACACATTTAACTGAAGGAATGAAACATGGTGAGATGCAATAAAAGAATCAAAGTAAAAAAATAAAAAGAATCAATATGAACATTTACAATATTTACTTTTGTTAATATTCAAATTTTCTTTTTTGGACTCAATCGCGGGAGCATGTACTGTAGGCTCCATGTTTATGGATCCTGTGTCTATAAATACATCACATACACACTCAGGCGTTGCATAAACTCAGCTGACATTCCTGACGCCTGGCAGGATCAGTTTTTCCACCGACCCTGCTGGACCATGGGCACAGCTGCCCCTCCATCAACCTCTCGACCTATTTCTCTGTGTCTGCATATGTGCATGTCTGTATGCACGTTTTTTCCTAGGGCAATAATAGACTCTTACGTTTTTATCTCAGATGTAGAAAACAAGGGAGCTTTAAAATGTAATGACTATATCAACATAATTAGCAGCTTTTAACTTTCAAACAAATGAAAGTGTTACATGATTAGGCGATAAATTAAAGTTTAAAGTTAAATTTTTGTTATTCTTATTAAAATTAATGGTAGCATAAAAAGAGTTAAAGTTTCAACATTCATTGAATCATCTAAAATCACCTTTTGTTGACAGATGTTTTGGAAAAAAGTCTTACAATATATAAGATTATCATTAACATTTCACTGTCACAACATATAACATGAACCCTAACCCATAAATCATAGCTCATTAACTGTAGTTCCATATCTGTGAAATATTTGCCCTTTTTGGGCAATAAAATAAAATAAAATCCAAAATAAGCACACAAAAGCAGCAAAAACGTACAATTCCTTCATCTATTTATGTTTGCCCATTTCTGCAATGGCTGATGTGTATCTAAACTAAAATTTCCTGATATGGGAGAATGGCATTCCTCCTGATTCCCACAAGCCACTGGAGGAGACCAGACATGATGTCACTGAAGGTCTCTCGAGAAGTCCAGAGGTGCGTGTGGTGAGAGAGTCGGGCAAAGGAGAGAGAGAAAAAAAGAGGCTTTTGCATTTAATTTTGCGGTTCACCTTGTGAAAAACAAGTCCTTCAAACAGTGTGTGATTGTGCGTCCCAGGCAACAGACTGTGTGCATCTGTGAGTTAGATAGTGTGTTCCTTTTAGGTGTTTATTGTGGGCAAAACTCCAGCATACACTGTGTTTAGAGTGGAAAGAGTCAGAGAGGGAAGGGTGAGAACTGAAAGACAAGAGAGCTTATAAAAGGAGATATCGTGTGCTGAGTTGGAGTGTGAACAAATGGAACACTAACAAATGTCTACGCCGAATGGAGGATGATCAAAACTGTTGAAATTAAAAGCTGGAAGAAGAGACGAGAGAGAGAGAGGAAATCAGGAGAAGTGAATGAGCCTGTGATGCAGGGAATACTGGGAAACAAAGGAAGGATGTGATGAGGAAAATGGGAATGGGAGCAAGGACAAGAGAGAGTTGAGAAGAAAAGGGTAAAAGGAAAGAGAAAGTGAGAGAAGCAAACAGAGAGAGAGGGGGGGGGGGGGGGAAGGAAAGGGAGGGATTAATAAAAAAGAAAAAAAAAACGTCCCAGATTCCCAGGCCGTTTAATAGGGAGCGAAACCAAACGGAGCTTATAACGTAGTCTGGCTGAGCAGGGGGCAAAGTGACAGCATGAGTGTGTGTGTTCGGTGTGTGTGTGTCAGGGAGAGGAGAAGGGGGAGTTATCAGAGAGAATGTCTGTCTCTGTCTTCATGTCTGTATGTTCCCTGGCAACATATGTAGATCAGAACATGGAGATGAACATGTGAGGAAACAAAAACAGCTTCCTGTGTGGACCTCCTGCAGACTGGACATGTAACGGACTCTACAGTCTGGTGGCTTTTGTCGAGTTTGGATTTTCCTTTCCTCTTTTCTTCATTAGGAGAACTTAACAGCCAGTTTAAATTTGATGTTGTACCTTCTTCAACCAGATGCTCCCACACACCCTCCTCAGATCCATGTAGAGTCGCGTGGGCGAGGGGTGCCTACCTGGATTACTGAGAGCGCATGTTTGCGGGACACATTAACAGAAGACGGGAGAGACTCAAAAAGAAGATAAAGTGACAAAGGAAGCTGGACGATGTATCTGTACAAAGCAACGTGCCCAGAGATCCCCAACCCCAAGCAGAAGAGCTCCAGGTGTCAGGGCGGGATCCAGGTCCAGGGCTTGTCCCAGGGCAGGCTGGTCAAACAAGCGCCCGCCGGGCCGGGCTCCAGGCCTTATGCTCCTCTGATGCTGTGGACGGCAAACCAACCCAACCGTGGAGCACAGCTCAAACAGCTGGAGGAGTTTCTCAACTTCCACTCGCTGTCTCTGCAGGACACAGTCAAGAGTCACACCGGCATGGTCTATAGGTAACCTTAACCTTTTGTATGTTTGCTCTGAAAAAGTGTTTACTGCCTTATTGTTGCTGAGTTGTTTACAAGTTGGTAGGCAGCGGTTTAAGGGTTTCCTGAGAGCTGGTTATTCACAAAAAAACAAAAAAATTCTAAAAGTTTAAATTATACACTGGATTTGATAGTTTTATAGGCAGAATAGTTATTATAAACTTCACTTTTTAATGTGTGCCCATACATCATGCAGATTATTGATTGGTTTGGTCTGATTGATCATTCTGTCGTTCAGTACTTTTGACCTCGTTCTAATTCATAGTTACTTGCAGAAATATTCCGAAGAGAAATATATGTTTTTGTTATTATTTTATGTGTGCTCTACACAAAAACCAAGATCTGAAGTCCAGATTTTAAATTACTTTAATGTAAAGGATTCAGATTTCTTCAATATTTTACTGTCTGTTACATTACATCACTCTAGTGCCATGTTCATAACTGCTTCCCTGTGATGCATTTTGAGTGCATGTGTGCACGACTGACTGATAATGTCTGTGTGTGTATGCACCAGAGTCTTCGTATAATCAGAGTAAACTCTGAACACTGAATAGATAACAAGGATCACACATCACATAGCTAAAGTTGCTTGTAAGAGGAATCAAGAAAATATTTCTTTGTGTTTGGAGACAACACAGTTCATGTCCCTGGTGATAGTGCAAATGAATGCCATGAATTTGTTTTCTTCTTACTTAGTTTGTCGTTTGTGAGAGGACATCGTGTTGGAGAGTGGCCTGAGTGAGTGTGACTGGGACACTGTGGATCGCTGCTCAGCCCTGAGGCGAGAAAGCAGCCTGTAACTGCCATGCTCACACTGTGTTTTGTCTTTGTAGAACACTGGAAGGATAAAAAAAACGTATCCTAAATGAAGGATTTCACTTCAGATCAATTCTGCTGATGCTTGTTTATAATCTTTATTTGTTCCAAAATCTTGCAAAAACTTTGCTGCCTTTTAGCGGCGATTCAGATCTGTAACAGCTGCACAGTGATACTTGTACATCGTCGGTGATATCAGCATAATAATTATGAAGGTAAAATGATAACAACACAGATGAAATGAACTGAATGTTTATTATCGTCCTGGAGTATGCACATTGTGCTTCAAAATGTGTCCATTAGTGTTTTATATTTGGAGAGGCCTGCTGGTTTATGTTCCCAGAGCTATTATTTTGGTCATTTGGACATCCTAGTCATTCCAGAAAGCTTTTTCCTCAGTTATTCTGTGCTAAATTCTGCTAACACACACTGCGTAATAACAACACCGTCTAAAAATATTCTGTTGTTGGGTTGGTCCCAAGCCCCCACAATGCAGCTCTAAATCTAGGCCCAACCCGGAAGTACCAAAAATTGCAGTTCCACCCTCATCCACTGGGGGCTGGTGTCAGACGCGAGCAAATCCTCATTGACTCCCATGTTAAAAATACCAATTTCACAGCAGAAATAAACATGTTTACAGCCTGGTACCAAAACATGTTTTTTGTTTAAATGATCTAGTTTACACTCATGACAACTTTGAGGGGGGGGGGGGGGGGGAATTTTTTCTCACTCTTCTGTTTAAGTGTATGAAAAGCCTAAAATTGTGTATAATTAATGAGCATCCGACCCACGTGACCACAAAGCTAGCTCCGTGGAATGGCCTCAGTAGAGCCTCGGTCTGGCTTGGAAACTGCTCCGGCATTTTGAGTCTCTGTGTTTGTGTATTCTTGTTTGGATATTATTTGTGCAATTGTTGGACAAAATGACTTGCTGTGGCATTAATTGCACTAATAGAGCGTCCAAGGAGTCTCCACTTCATTTTTTTCGGTAAGTAAAATTATATTTATGTATTTTAGGTCACTGCCGAGCTGAGCTTAGATTTTAACATGTACTGTTTAACCATGAAATTTAAATGTAATAGGGTAAAATCCAGTGCATTTAACATAATGCTGCACTTTAGAAAATGGGTTGAAATATAACATGATGGTGGAGCTGGGTTCCAACTATCAGCTTGTGGAGCTCTTGGGAGACCGATGTTTTCCACCCGGTTCTCCCCTCCCTGCAGCTCGGCGTATCTCTGTCTGATCGCGGCCTCTGTGTGCTGCACGGGCTGACGGCTTGTGGAGCTTTGGGATGGAAACCTTTCCACCCGGTTCTCCCCAGCGGCAGCTCTGCGCATCTCAGATCGCAGCGGCGCTTGTCTGCTGGTTTTACCCAGCGGTCAGCCCGGCGTATCTCTGACTCAGAAGCTCTGGTGTTGTGCACAGCTAACTCCGGTTGTAGCTAGGTTGCTACCTCCGTTTGCTTAGCTCCCACCTCTGCGTTAGCTTAGGGTTAGCTTCAGGTTAGCTTGTAGCTAGTTTGACCGGGTGTCGTCAGTTGATCCCAGCCTTACAGCCGCACCCTCAGCTCCACCTCTCTTCCCTTTTATGGAATTGTCTGGGCTTGACGGAACCTGTGACACGGTCAAAATGGCGGTGGTGGCCGCCTCCCATTTTAGTACAAAAACGTGATATTGGAGCCTATGGAAAGGAGATCTCCAGTATATTTATGTCGATGGTTGGTCCCAAAGAAATGCCAGTAACAAAGATGTCCTGTTTGTGTCCTCCTGCAGTCGGAGAGGGCACCAAAGGTGGAGTCCAGAGACCCTTCTGTGGGTCATGTAACAATATGGACATAGCTCGCCCATCGTTCTGCAGGGGGCAGATTGAAGCCAAAAATGGGAGGTTCCCCCCACTGATTTTTTGATCGTGTCACACGTCTTGTCATGCCCGTCATGCCCAGACAATCCAAAAATGGGAAAAGAGGTGGAGCTGAGGGTGTGGCTGTTATGTTTGGAACAGGGTTGGAACAAATGAACCAGTGTAGCTACTAGCTAACATAGCTAACCCACAAGGCAAAGAAGGGCTTTGGGGACTGGGGTAGCCCACCCGCTCAGCCGCATAGCTTCCGTGCGAGGCTGTAGTCAAGCTGCTCACCTGTGGAGATCTAATGTGGACAGGGACTGTTAAATTACAAGCAGAGTGCTGTGATGTTAGCTGGGCGCTGTGGCCTTTTACATCAGCTCATGCTCCACGGTTGGAGATCTGCAGGATAGTAGCTATTTGCTAACCCAAAGCTAACAGACCTTTTGTGAACGTTTTTAGCAAGAAAAACGCGGTAGAGTGACTTCATAATGAAGGCACCTCCTGCCTGCTTAGTAAAAAAAATCATAACTAGGTAAGCTGACCGAGGAAATTAGGCTTCACTGGTTCACCATGGTCAAAGATCCGCGAGTCCGTCGTTGTCGACTTGACTACCAGCGCTGTGTCTACACGGAGCCGGGAGCCGAGTCGACTATCAGAATGTGGTTGAACGACTCAAAAGTGAAGCTGCATCAACGAAAAGAGCTGCAGTGATTCAGTGGTCTCCCTCAGAGATCCACAAGTGACCTGCATGACTACAGCCTCACATCGGAGCCGGTCTACACATCTCGGCTTTCCTGGGAAATGGGACTGGCAGCTGGCCGACTGCTCAAGCAACTGCTCATGGGCAGGAGACAGGAGTAGCTGGGCACCCGCTCAAGTTTCTTATCTAGCCAGCAGCCCCATGTTTGACCAAGCAGTTAAATGAAAGCATTTCCCACATTCAACCAGCAAAGTATAGTACAGAAATATAATTTTACTTACTGAATGATAAAAAGGAAGCAGTTTATTCTTGGATGAACCACAGCATGCCCTCTCTGTTCAAATAATTCCATGATTAATGTCCAACATCTCCAATGTCCAAACATCTATTAACGTGACGCCCAGGCTGAGGCTTTTCCCCGGAGCTAGCTCTGAAGTCACGTGGCTCCGATGCTTATTAATTATTCAGAATTCTAAGCATTTAATTCCACTCAAACAGAAGAGTTACAAAAAATCCACCCCCCTCAGAGTTGTGATGAATGTAAACTAGATCTATTAAACCTAAAATGTTTTTTAAACCAGGCTGTAAACATGCTTATTTCTGCTGTGAATGTGGCTTTTTTTTTTTAACATTGGAGTCAATAAGGATTTGCTCACTTGCAGGGCCAGCACCTAGTGGATGAGGGTGGAAATGCAATTTTAGCCTCTCCGTGGCTTAAATAGATGCAGACCAAAAAGGCCTCTTGGTCACGAGACACTACGCATCAGGTCTTGATCTCCAGAAATCAAAACAAACAAAAAATGGTTTACACTGTAATTCTGGCATGTTCAAATGTGGCTCAGGGCCAAAATGTGTCCCTTTGAGTGATTTTGTGTTCCCCCAATTGTTTTTTGATGGAGAGTGACACTTTCCAACATATTTCTGATTTTTACTAACATGCACGTTTTAGACCCGTTGTGAGGAGTGCAAAGAAAATAAAAAAGTGATTCCATTATATTTGTTACACCACAGATACAATCACATTTTTGTTGCCCGTGAAGACTTTTATTATGACAATTTTTGCTCTTTTTATGAAAAGTTTGGACACTCCTACTGCAATTGATATAAATTTGAAATATAATAGTGACGAATCGGTGTAAATAATAAAACAGGAGTTAAAAGGGATGCCATATTATGACTTTCTCTTAAGTTAATAGTGTGAAAAACATGTTTATGATGTCATCTTTGCATGAAATTCCCCTTGCATGAAGTTTTATTGTTGACATTTCCAGTACATTCTAAAATGAGTCAATTCAGGGCTCTGTCACTTTAGGAAAACACACTGGAACTGGCCACGCACACCTGCCCAATGCTCTGGCTACTATAAGCTGAGAAGCTCCGATACCTGGGAGGGGTTCAGAGTAGAGCCGCTGCTCCTCCAGCATCTATTGCTTGCACTTGGGAAGCAGTTCTATTCTAAATTCTATTCTGACTTTTTGAAACAACTTGTTTTAGGCACATAATTCCTAAAACCAAACACTGACAGAAAATGTATGGATTTTTATTTCATGTTCGGAGTGTGTGTAGAGGCAGTAGAGACTCACATGGCAGCACAAACTGATTCAAAGGGGAGTTTTGCACAATAAATCCCCTTTAAACGTTTTGTGTTTTTATCATGCCCTCAGTATTTTTGTGGCCTTTTAGCAATGTTTATGTAGTTTGACCACTAGTATTTGGGGTCACAAGTCTTTGCCACAGTAATTTTCAGGACCTGGAAGCATTATCATTATTTTCAGGAGGGAATTGGGATCCGGCACAGCTTTATCCCGAGCAGCACTGAAAGTACACATGGATGACTGTGTTTTCTGCGGGTAAAGCCAATCATGTCTCAAAAATTATGTAGCTGTTGTTATAATCACTATCTTTTGACCATCGACTGTGGTGCGATTGTCATCATGGGACCGTATTGCTGACAAACAGCATGATAAGCGTGCGGGAGGGGATCTGAGGGGTGCAGAAAACAAAGGAAAGACTTAAGAGCACAGCAGCATCCCAACTGCTGTCACTTAAGAAGTTTTCCAAGTTAGCTGTCATCCAGCAAGATTGTAATGGTTTTTATAGATTAGAGGGTATTGTTGGGCACAGTTAAACGTGTGATGGCAGTTTGCCTCCCTCTTAGATGAGCCTATCAATGTGGTTCTTTCCTCATAGCACAACACAAAACATAATTGGGGCAGCAGTAGCGCAGGTGGTGGAGCGGGTTGCCTCATGATCGGAGGGTCATGGGTTCGATTCCAGCTACCGCCAGGGGTATCCTGCTGTTGTGTCCATGGGCAAGACACTTCACCCAACTTGCCTGTGTTAGTGGTGGTCAGAGGGGCCAACGGCGCCAAATGGCAGCCTCGCCTCTGTCAGACCTCCCCAGGGCGGCTGTGGCTACAAGTAGCTTACCATCACTAGCAGTGTGTGAATGTGAGTGTGTGAAAGCGTCTTTGGGTGTCTAGATATATAAGATATATAAGCGCTATATAAGTTCAATGCATTATTTATTATTATTATAATCTGAGCCAGCCTTGATTTGACCACAAATAGCAATGCCCTAAAAGAAAGGATGCAAATAAGCAACTTTCCCTGTGTCCTACAATGTGTGTTCCTCTACAACCGCTTTGGGGTTGGTGAAGGAAAGTGAATTATAATGAGATAAATCCTGTTTCACAAGGTAATTGTGTTTTGTGACCCCTTAACAGAACAGATGTCCTCATATGACCCACTGTCACAAACGATTAGTTATATCCGTGACTTTCGTTTTACTTTTATGCCACGCATAAGTTCCACACTCCAAATACACATGCCTATAAAATAAATCTTCACCATAATGCAGATTTAAATGACATTCTATAAAGCATAACTATTATTTTCTCAGATGGTGATACAGTCCTTGTTCAAACACAGTCTTAAAATAATTTCATAACATTTCTCAGAATATTATAACCATTTAAACAGTCCTTTTTGAGGTTTAGCCTTTGTAAACAAACGATAATAGAAAAGAAAATCAAGGGCAACTTCTCTATTCATGGGATTTTTTTTTCATTTAGTTCACATTTTTGACTCATTCAGATTTAAACGAAAAGCACAGATGTGAAGAGTTAATGAAGCCATGAGTAGATGTGAACTCTTGCTTTGCACTATGTCCTCAAACGTCCATCCATCCATTTTCCTCCACTTATCTGGAGTCTGGTGGCGGGGACAACAGCCTAAGTCGAGAGGCCCAGACAGGAGGCATCCTAATCAGATGCTAGAGCCTCTGTCACGATCTGCCCCTGCCCTCCTGACTGTCTCTCTCCTGCCCTGATTAGTCCGTATTGTTCTCACTTGTCCCTCGTTAACCTGCCCATGTTTTCCTACTAGCCTTGTGTATTTATACCACCTGTTTTGTTCCTGTCCTTGGTTGGATCATTGTTGTTTGTTGTTTGTCGTGTTGTTCTCGTTCCTGCCGTATCCTGTCATTAAACCCATTTTTACTTTATCCGTGCCCGCATTCCTGCCTCCTGGAACTCTCCACCACACATGGTCCATCATCTCCACCATCACAATGTGACAGAATGATCTGACCAAACCTGGACCCATGGTGAGCTAACGTCTGTTCTGGAGGATTACTTTTTCTTTTTTGTTCCCTTTCAGCGGAGGGAGATTTCGGCCTGGAGTTTTTGGTTTTTCGGTGCATCCTTCCTGTTCTCGGGGTGGTCGAGCCCTCTGGGAGATTACGGCGCATCCTAGCTGTTTTCGGGGTGGTCGGGGTCATTCTCCTCTCCTGCTTTTTCGCCCCGTCCTGTTCTTCACGGAAGCTGCTGTTCCTGGAGTACTCTTGTCGCGTGCCCGTCCCATTTATCGGTTCCTTTAGAACTTATGAGACGGTGCATCTATCAGGGTTCGGGGGGATATCGGCGAGTTTTATCGTATTAAATCCGGGTTTGGACCACCTAATTAGAATCTTGTCTTTTATTTTAAAGGTGAAATGACTTGTACGAATAGCCAGCCTCAGAGTATTCCACTTCCTTTAAACTCGTTACCTTTTGGTTAAGATACTAGAGAGAAGTCTGGAGGCAAGCCACGCCTCTCAGCCATTTTTTGGGTTATCCGGAATTAATTGCGCCTCTAACAGCTTATGTGGGAGGTTGGTAACTATAAAATGATTTATGCTAGTTGATCAGGCTATCATAAGTTTATCAATTTATTTATTAATCCAACCTTCCAGCTGGTAGAGACTTTTTCAACCTGCAATCAGAGCCAAAATAACCTCTAATAATCTGTTTTTATCGCCCTTAAAACAACTCGTTACTCGCAAGGAGGGGGAAGTTAAAACTTCCCTTATCTTAAGGTTTCTTTATATTATTCTGTTACAAACTGTAAAGTAAGTCCTGATAATTCAGAGACCTATGATCGACAAGCTTACCTCTGTGCACTTTATGGCCAGGGCCCCAAACGTGAAGCTTTAGAGAAAACCTGAAAGAATCAGGATTATGTTTCTTTTTCAAAAAAGGTTTATTACAAAATCAAAATACAAAAATGGGTAAATAAAAAACAACTGCTATCCCCCAAGGAGGAATTAGTTCAAAATGATTAAATAAGAGTTAGTTTACACCAGCTCTTGTCTTCTCAGAATCTCCCCAGAACAGCTCCCAAGTCTCTTCTTCCAAGAGTCCTCCTGCCCGATCTGAGCTGCATCCTTTTATATCATTCCTGAGACTGCTCTAAACAATGTAAGAGTCACAAGTCATTCTCTCCTGACAGTTTAGGTCAAGGGGTCATTTACCAAATACACTTTTTTAGCTCTACATAAGACATTTGGTATCATTTTCACTACATGCAGTATTCACATGAGGGCACAAAAGTTCATGTTGCACTCCTGGAAAGGGAGCACAGGCCATAAATCTTCATGTTGGTAGCAAATTGTAGATCTTCCTTCAGCATTCCTGAGAACTTCTGGGTCCAGATGGACTTTCTTCACTCCATTCCAGTCCTTCTTTTCCCGCCAGAGGTGGAGTTAGGGGCGGGCCCATGGGTGGACCCATGGGTGGATCCAGAGAAGCCAGCCTGTCTTTTGACCCTTTGCCTAGTTCTGTCCTCACCAGCAAGTCCTGAACTATTGTCCTCTTGACCCTTGTGTGACCCTTGTCTCTGACCACTGTTTCTAAGCCTTGACTGGCCAGGACTCGCGACACTCTGATGGAGGTAAAACCCCCTACGCACGCCATCATTCTCCGGGGTGGTAGGGCTGGTCTTCCTGCTCCGTGGTCTGCTTCCCTTCACCCGAGCCTGCCTGAGGATCCTGTCAAGTCACGGTGTGCACCTGCTCAGAACCGTGGTCGAGTACCTGCTGCCGCTCCTGGTTCCCTCGCGTCGCTCCTGCGGTTTTCGTCCCACTTCCTGGTCCACGCCTGCACGGTCTATGCCTGCAGGTACTTCACGCGGCAGTTCCTGCTGGGTCCTATGCCTGCTGCTGCAGTTCCTGCTGGGTCCCTCGCCTGCTGCTGCAGTTTGTTTCCTGTCCAGTCAAGTCTTCGTGTTCAAGTCAAGTCTTCGTGTTCAAGTCAAGTCTTCGTGGTTCCGAGTCAAGTCTTCATGTTCAAGTCAAGTCTTCGTGGTTCCGAGTCAAGTCTTCGTGTTCAAGTCAAGTCTTTGTGTTCAAGTCAAGTCTTCATGTTCAAGTCAAGTCTTCGTGGGTCTGAGTCGAGTCTTCGTGTTCAAGTCAAGTCTTTGTTGTTCCGAGTCAAGTCTTTGTGGTTCCGAGTCAAGTCTTCGTGGTTCCGAGTCAAGTCTTCGTGGTTCCGAGTCAAGTCTTCATGTTCAAGTCAAGTCTTTGTGGTTCCGAGTCGAGTCTTCGAGTCCTGTCCCCATGTCGAGTCCTGTCCCCGCGTCGAGTCTTCGAGTCCTGTCCCCGCGTCGAGTCTTTGAGTCCTGTCCCCGTCAAGTGTTTCCAGTCAAGTGTTTCCAGTCTCGTGTGTTGTGTGGCCTTGTGGGCGTCTGGTATCCGCCCCTTAAGGGGGGGGTGGTACTGTCACGATCTGCCCCTGCCCTCCTGACTGTCTCTCTCCTGCCCTGATTAGTCCGTATTGTTCTCACCTGTCCCTCGTTAACCTGCCCATGTTTTCCTACTAGCCTTGTGCATTTATACCACCTGTTTTGCTCCTGTCCTTGGTCGGATCATTGTTGTTTGTCGTGTTGTTCCTGCCGTATCCTGCTATTAAATCCATTTTTATTTCATCAGTGCCTGCTCTTCTGCCTCCCGGAACCCTCCACCACACTTGGTCCACCATCTCCACCCTCACATCATGACAGCCACCTCATTTGGCTCCTCTCGATGTGGAGGAGCAGCGGATCTACTCCGAACCCCTCGCAGATGGCCGAGCTTCTCACCTTATCTCTAAGGGAGAGCTCAAACACCAAGAGGAGAAATCTAATTTCGGTCGCTTGTATCCGCAATCTTGTTCTTTTGGTCACTACACAAAGCCTGTGACCATAGATGAGGGTAATGTAGATCGACTGGTAAACCAAGAGCTTTGCCTTTCAGCTCTGCTCTCCACCACGACAGACTGGTACGGCACCAGCATCACTGCTGACGCAGCACCAATTCGCCTATCAATCTGGTGCTCCAGCTTTGAAAACCACATTGCTCCTCCTGAATCTGAGGTTCGACAATCCGATGGACTCTCCTCTCCAGAACCCCTGAATAGACCTTACCAGGGAGGCTCAGGAGTGTGATCCCCCTGTAGTTGGAACACATCCTCCAGTCCCCCTTTTAAATAGGGGAACCACCACCCCAGTCGTGAAACTGCCCCCGATGTCCTTGCAATACTGCAGAGTCGTGTCAGCCAGCACAGCCCTACGACATCCAGAGCCTTGAGGACCTCCTGGTGGATCTCATCCACCCCTGGAGCATTGCCATCGAGCCCGAGACATTATTATTCATGAGTGTGTCTGTCCTTGTTTCCTCAGTAACAGAGGACTGTTATTTTATAACAGGTGTAGATTTGTTTCTTCTTTGTGTAAACTCACATCACTGTTTGTGTGCTTCTTGACCATATAACTAGACAGGATTTTCTGTTGTTGAGTTCAGAACACGTGCATTAAACATTTCCTCCAGGCTAATGTGCCCAATGTTAACGCTAATTATCTAGCGAGGGAAGGAAACAGTTACTGTGTGACGATCTCAGTGAAGCGTATCAAAAACACTTTTTTCCCCTCCAGAAAGTGTTTGTTTGAAAAAGCTTCAGATTTTGACAGCCAGCCAGTGCACGTGTCGATCCTGAACGCACCATCGCTGAATGAACCCTCAGCAAACGTTCACCCTGGTTTTTATTCTTGCTCTGGATTTCTTTTTGTCTGCTTTATCAATTTTCTATCTGTGTGTGAAAGAAGATGCAGCTGTCACAGCGTTTCCGTCAGCTTAAGCCTGGTTTATGCTTCTCCGTCAGCTCCGCAAGGGACAGACACGCACGGACTGACGGAAGCATTTTGCTCTTTTACTTCTCCGTCTCCTGGAGAGTGTTGCAAAGCAATTGCCTGACAGGACCACAGAGGGCGTAGCGCTGTTCTGTGGTATCCTGTCATGTATCGGTCCAAGATCGTTTGTTTATATTATGTTTTTTGTGTATATAAGAGACTTTTAACACGGACATATTTGTCTCTCATTCTCCCACCGCTTCTTGCGCTCCCCACCTCTAAACCCACGTTTCCTGTCATTTCCGCCCACAAATAAAACGCTTGCTGCGCATCTTTTCACTCATCCAGTCACGGGAGAATTAAACGTTCATATTTTTAGAGTTTTTTCGCGAGGTATTCTTCAAGCTTCTCCGTGTCTGCCGCTAGTTATCCTCGGCTCTCTTTGCAATGATGGCGCTGTAAACAACAGCGGCGTCCTGACCAATCACAAGCTTGCGTAATCCGTCTCGTTCGACGGATGTTTAAAAAAGTGGGCTCGACTCCGTACGTACTTGCGTGCCTGCCGGAGCCCTACGCAAGGACAGATAATGGCGTTGCGTGTCTCCGCACTGACGCAGACGGAGAAGCATAAATCAGGCTTTACGCTGCTTAATATTTCAGGGTGGTACAAATTTGTAGCTTAATGCCTAGTGCAGTGTGGCAAAGCTCTCAGATTTTCCATGTTTCTGCTTTTAATGATTTTATTGTGCTCAAATCTCTGGTATTACCCATCCATCTTCTACATCATGCTGGGTCTTGGGGGGCTGGTGCCTTCCTCCAGCAGTCTCTGGGCAAACAGGCGGGGTGCACCCTGGACACACACACACACACACACACACACACACACACACACACACACACACACACACACACACACACACACACACACACACACGCACGCACGCACGCACGCACGCACACACACACACACACACACACACACACACACACACACACACACACACACACACACACACACACACACACACACACACACACCTAGAGACAATTAGACAGACCAATCAACCTGACAGTCATATTTTATGACTATGGGAGGAAGTCGAACTCACGCATGCACAGAGAGAACATGCAAACTCCATACAGAAAGACCCCAGGCTGAGATTTTAGGACCTTCTTGTTGCAAGGCAACTGCGCTAACCCCTGCACCACTGTGTAGCTCTTCTATTATTATTATTACTAGAGTTGATACTTGGATAGAATCAGAAATGTAGTCTCCCTGTTTCACGAGTTTATACATAAATATTAAGGGCAAAAAATCATGCTTTTCTGTAACAGACAACAAGCTTAAACCTTTTGCAACCCCTTTTAACCCAAATGCCAGTGAGGCGAAAGCACTCTGGTGATTTTTGATTACTTTCACTGAATTAAAAAACATCAATTCAGTCAGCCAAGTGGAAAGATGAACCAAAAGGCCATGATATTGTTGGATGTAGAGGAGGACGCTGGGACAAGGGGAGGAAGTGAAAGGACATTTGGGCCTCTAGGGGTCAGGCAGTCATATTATGAGGCATATGCCATGTGCTGTATGCGTGAGTGTGTGTGTCTGTGTGTGTGTGTGTGTGTGTGTGTGTGTGTGTGTGTAAATTCTCAGACTGTCTGAATATTTCTCATTATCTGTCTGATTAAATTAGTGCTGCCTGCATATAATCTACTATATGAAGGTGACAGATTCACTAAGTCCCTCATAGTCTTTCTATCTGACATTCAGCATTAGTGAGATAACTAGTTTTAAAATAAGACTTATGAAGGAACTGACTTAAAGGAAGCTATGCTAACCATTATGTTCTTGTGTCTTTCCTAGCAGAATCAAAGTCTGAATGAAAACACAATCATTCTACAGGAAACTCAAATGTAAAATGCTCAAAGACAAAACGCTAGGATTTCATGAAGACAGACGCACATGTGTTGCACCCCTTGGCTGTTCTGGGGGTAACATTAAAACATGTGCAAAGATGATGAAATCAAACCGATTTTATTGCACAAAGGTTATCAGTCATAATTCCAACAATAGGACAAATGTCCTCCAATAACAATTTACTGACTGATGTTTGTTTCTGCTGAGCTTTGGTGGCCTCATGGAGGGGGCCATCGACTAGCACACTGCTGCTAACCACTAATACATTCTCTCTCTCCTGATAATAACTTTTTGTTTTCATTGACTTTTGATGTGCTAATACTAGTTTATCCGTTTAATTATAGATCCACTAGGATAAATACAATAAAGTTTATCTTTCACCAAATACAATATTTACTAAGACATCACAATATAACTATAGACACATTACGTGTGTGTGTGTGTGTGTGTGTGTGTGTGTGTGTGTGTGTGTGTGTGTGTGTGTCTGCTCTGTCTTCTCGATCCCCAGTGAGTCGTGGAGGATGGCTGCTTATACTGAGCCAGGATTCTCTGGAGGTTTCTTCCTGTTAAAAGGGAGTTTTCCTCTCCACTGTCGCTGCATGCTTGCTTAGTATGAGGATTGCTGTATAGTCACTGACACTAGTCAGTGACTTGATGCAATTTGCTGGGTTCCTTATATAGGAAACATTATTTCTGATTGGCTTAATGAACTGTGAATTGTAATGTTTATTATGTGAAGTGCCTTGAGACGACTCTTGTCGTGATTTGGCGCTATATAAATAAACTTGACTTGACTTGACTTGACTTTAGCTGGTGTCAGAAACGGTTCTCACAGAAAGGTCTTCAAACTTCAAACCCCTATACTCACAAGGTACTTTGACCATATCCTCACACGCACAGTATGAGAAGGGCACTGTTCTCAGCTTTTTCTCAAAGCAGAGCCTTTTCAGACTCCCACATCACCCAGGAAGAACAAATTCTTGCTTCTTCCATATAAAACCATCTAAAAGTCAGTAAACGTACTACAAAAGGAGTTAAACCAAAGCAGATCCATGTTTCAAGCTTTTCTCTATGTCTTCCTTTAGTCAGCTCTCATTTTAACTGTTGCAGGTGGTGATTAGAAGATTTGATGCAGCTGTGCAGGCAGAAAGGGATGAGGAAGGGTAGAACTCATGCTTGGAGGTGTCTTTGAGGACTCCAAAGGGCAGGAGAAGGCAGCTTTCACTGTACTGAGCTCCCATCTCTAAAACAAAAGGGCAGCGGCCATAACAACACGTGTACAGTTTTTATGTCCATCCATTCTTTTCCGCTTATCCGGAGTTGGGTAGCGGGGGCAGCAGCCTAAGCAGGTCGAACATGCCCAGAAAACCTCATGAGGGAGGCATCCTGCTTGGATGCCCGAGCCACCTGAACTGACTCCTCTTGATGTGGAGGAGCAACGGGTCTAGTCCAAGCCCCTCCTGGATGATCAAGTTTCTCACCTTATCTCTTAGGGAGAGCCCAGAAAAACTCATTTCAGCTGGCTGTATTGGCAATCTTGTTCTTTCAGTCACTACCCAAAGCTCGTGACCATAGGTGAGGGTAGGATGAAGGTTAGATGGTAGATCGACCGATAAATCAAGAGCTTTGCCTTCCAGTTCAGCTCTCTCTTTACCACAGCAGATTGGTACAACGCCCGCATCACTGCAGACCCAGCACCAATCCACCTATTGATCTTTCCCTCACTTGTGAACAAGACCCCGGGGTACTTAAACTCCTCCACCTGAGGCAGGACCTCGTACCTGACCTGATCAGGCATTCTACCCTTTTCTGTCTCAAGTCCTTGGTTTTGGATTTCGAGGAGATTCTCATCCCAGCTGTAAACTGCTTCAGCAAAAGCTGGAGATCATTGTCTGAGCCAACAGGAGCACACCATCTGTGAAAAGCAGAGACCTGGGTCTCATTTATCAAGCACAACGTAGAATCCTTACTAAAACCATACTTAAGCTCAGCAAAAAATAAATAAATGTACTTATGCCAAGTAGGTTTGTGATCTATCAAACATGGAGTACGCACAGCTGCACGCAATGTCCACTTCATAAATCAGAAGCTATCTAGAAAGGTTCTCAGCTGCTTTTTTGTCACATCCCGCCCTCACCACGCCCACTTACTGCCATAAATAGTCAATGCAAAGTGCTGTGTGGATCTCATACATATACATAAGCCGGCTGTTGCAGCGCTCCGCCAATGACGATGGAGACTGTAGATCAAGGCAGATCAAGGAAGCACAATTTCACAAGCAGAAATTGAGGTACTTGTGGGTGAGGTGGAGAAATGACAGGAAGTGCTTTTGCAAAACAAATAAGAGAAAATCCACGGAGTGGCACAGCGTTGCTGAAGCCGTCAATGTTGTGAATTCTTGTGGCGGGTATAAAAAAAATGGTCCAATCGAGATTTGATCCCCTCCCAGGTGAAAGTCTAGCGCGCTAACCAGTCACCCAAACAGAGATCTCCCCTGTACACATAGCCAGGGTGTATGATCAATTGGGTCACAGTGACAGGACACACACTGTCACAGACGCATGACATTCTGTCTCAATCTGTCCCCCTGCTGATATTCTGCATTCCGTATTCTGCGCTTCAGGCTGTGTGTGTGTGCGCGCGCATGTGTGTGTGTGTGTGAGTACGCACGCATGTGTGTGCACGCGCTCGTGTGTGTGCGTGTGTGTGGGGGGTCTTGTTGTGTGTGAAAACGAAGCAGTACAAGTGATAATGCTGCAGGATTTCATAATTGTATCCTTCTCAGCAGCAGCACTGCAGGTGCTCTCCATGTCCAAAATGTGCGTAAGCAAGGTCCTTACTCAACTTAAAGTTGCGCACATTTTTCCGCTAAGTTTTCTTTCATGAATCCCAAAGTTTGCGTGGAAAGTTGCTCACGCAGTTTTCCAACCCCATTTTGTGCGTAAGCAAGCTTGATAAATGAGGCTCCTGCTCCTTAGGCCACCAAAACTCTGTGTCCTGGAACAATGTAGTCCCTCACTGACTGCGTGTTCAGACCAGGACAGTCACTGTTTGTCCCTCCCCAACAAATGGGAAGGATCTGTGCAAGTGGCCAGCAGCCAGGCTCACCAGCAGCCAGGCTCACCAGCAGTCTCCACGCCCAGCAGCCAGGCTCACCAGCAGCCTTCAGGCCCAGCAGCCAGGCTCCACCATCAGCCTTCAGGCCCAGCAGCCAGGCTCCACCAGCAGCCTCCTGGCCCAGCAGCCAGGCTTCACCAGCAGCCTTCAGGCCCAGCAGCCAGGCTCTACCAGCAGCCTCCAGGCCCAGCAGCCAGGCTCTACCAGCAGCCTCCAGGCCCAGCAGCCAGGCTCCACCAGCAGCCTCCTGGCCCAGCAGCCAGGCTCCACCAGCAGCCTTCAGGCCCAGCAGCCAGGCTCTACCATCAGCCTTCAGGCCCAGCAGCCAGGCTCCACCATCAGCCTCCAGGCTCATCAACCAGGCTCCACCAGCAGCCTCCACGCCCAGCAGCCAGGCTCACCAGCAGCCTCAAGGCCCAGCAGCCAGGCTCCACCAGCAGCCTCCACGCCCAGCAGCCAGGCTCACCAGCAGCCTCAAGGCCCAGCAGCCAGGCTCCACCAGTAGCCTCCACGCCCAGCAGCCAGGCTCCACCAGTAGCCTCCACGCCCAGCAGCCAGGCTCCACCAGTAGCCTCCAGGCCCAGCAGCCAGGCTCACCAGTAGCCTCCACGCCCAGCAGCCAGGCTCACCAGTAGCCTCCACGCCCAGCAGCCAGGCTCCACCAGTAGCCTCCACGCCCAGCAGCCAGGCTCCACCAGTAGCCTCCACGCCCAGCAGCCAGGCTCCACCAACAGCCTCCAGGCACAGTAGCCAGGTTCCACCATCACCTCAATACCAGCCACCTGATCCAACAATCAGGCTCAGCCTGGGGCTCCAGGCTCCAGATTCACCGGCAACCAGGACTGAGAGAGAGGTAAGCCTAATACAATGGCCCCTCCTAGAAAAACAGAGAAACTCGAGGAAGATATGGAGGAAATTAAAAAATCATTGAATTTTATGTCAGCCGAGCTGTCTAAGCTAACAGTACAACAGGATCAACTACTGTCATTAATGGATGAGGTTAAGACACTGAAATTCAAGCTTGCAGAAAAGGACAAGAAGATCATGGTATTGGAACAGAGGGTGGATGAACTGGAGCAGTATACCAGAAGGGATGACTTGGTGATAACTGGTTTGGAAATGTAACCGGATTACAGGATACAATAAGATAATTAAAAGAAAAAATAAACAAATGGGCCAATAATTAGGTTCGGGGAGAATTGGAGGTTGTTTAAGAATGACTGGAGTCACGGGTATAGCATGAAACGGTTTATATACTAAATTTTAATAATAATGGGAAATATAACACATAAAGATAACACACAAAAACAGATGAAAACAATCGACAATAGTAAAATGCTCGGTATGAGATTTGATCATATGAGTCACAAGTCAGCCGGCGTCAAGTCAAATCCCCACGCTTGGGGTGAAAGTCAGAGTCCGGTGGTGCGATTTTTTCCTACCGCACCGTTGAGATTGTTCACAGAAGAGAGCAGTCTGCTCTTCAGTTACTTGAGATGTCCTGGTTCGTTCAGTGGTTAAGGCTCGCCATCTCCCTCGTCAGGAAGAAATCCAGTTCTCGTTCCAAGTGAGTGATCATAGGAGTCGGGATCAAACCCAAGGAAAAAAAAAACCCAGCCAACGCGCTCCAACGGTTCCCTCCTACAGAGGATTGGTTCACTCTGTCGTCTCCACACAAATCGCGTTGGTTCCAAGTTCCTAGCTCTTATTAGAAGGAGTCAAGTTCGCCTCTCCCTCTATCTATGCGGCACCCAAATCAGGGTTCTTCACGGCCTCGACCGTTGTTTTTTTTCTCTCTCTCTCTCTCTCTAACCGCTCAGTCTTTGCTTTCTGTATCTGCGTGCTGCACAGCCGTTTGTCTCTCCTCTCGCTCAGCTGCGTCGCACGGTTTTATTTCGCGGAGGCGGGACTTATTTCTCTCAGCCAATGAAATTTCAGATTCCCACCTGGACCAATAGTATACAGCTTTCCTCTTCTGTTTCTGTTAGTGATGTTCAAGATTCTTGTTTTAACCGATGTTTAATATTAAACTCGTTATTTTAGTTATTCACCCTTCCAATAATTCATTATGAAATTATCTATTAGTTAATTAGATATCTATTAATTAGTATTGTTAATTTCCTTAATTTATATTTTATATTTTATCTAAATTGAGGATGGATCATATTAGTAAGCCAATTAGTTAATACCTCATTAAGGTTCTAGCTTCTGGGTTACATCCTCCCCCATTAAATATCATGCACGTCCCTGTGCATTGTTTCTACGGGGTACACAACTTCTTGAGTAAGAGAGTCAATAAAAGCTTTATTAAGTCCTTGGAAAAGGGACCTAACTACGGTCACTAGTGGATTGCCCAATTGAGAGTAAGTTAGTCTTTGAGGAGGCTGACTACTTCGTTCAGATCTCCTGACATACATCTCTGGTTGCACAGTATCATGCTCATCCGTTTCGGTTTGATTCTCAACTGAGACAGGACGAAGTGAGCTCTCTGTTTCCGACAGAGCTGATGAGCTATTCTCTAAGACTTTGGTCTTTTCAGATGTATGTGTCTGATCGTGTATGATGGGTTCAAAACTTACATCACGTTGCTGCGACTTTAGGACACCATCCAATTGAGGTAGGTTTGTGTTAGTTTCATCCCCCGTTTCTACGTCAGGTAAGTATACTTCGTTTTTTTTTCGTTTTTTCAGGTAAGTATGTTGCTGCTTCTTTCACTCTTTCAGGTAAGAATGTTTCGGTGTTGATGCCTTTGTCAAGTAAGGACAATTCAGCATTTTCATTACCAGCTAAGGTTGGTTCCTTGCGATCCCCTGTGTGTAAGGATAGTGTGTTTTGTTGTTGAATATTATTTACCGGTCCTGAATCTGCTATGAGTTCCCTATTTGGCAAGGTGACCGCTATTTGATAGGATGGTCGGTTTAGCACTTGTGGAAGATCAGAGTAATAAAACTCATCTACCTCTTCGTCAAGTGGCTCATCTGGGTCAGGTTCTAAGGCTGAACTCTGTCTTGTATGAGGTCTGCTAGGTTTCGTAACGCGTTCTGTTTCATTTTCTAATGAAGAGAGAAAACCACAAGGCAGTAAAAGATCTCTGTGGAGTGTTCTGTTGGGTCCTTCTCCGTTCTCTGGTTTTACAGTGTATAGTGGCAAGTTTTCCATCTGTTTGAGAACTATATACACTGTTTGCTCCCATTTGTCTGCTAATTTATGCTTTTCTCTTAAGCGAAGATTTCGGACTAAAACACGATCTCCCACACCTAGTGTGGACTCACGAATGTTTCTGTCGAACCGTTCTTTGTTCTTCCTCGCTGTTTTTTGAGAGTTTTTTATGACAATGTCATAACTCTGTTCCAGATGACTCTTCAGTTCTTTAACATACTGAGAATGAGTTATAGAGGGCTTGTTCAAATGCGGTAACCCAAAGGCAATATCTATAGGCAACCGAGGCTGCCTACCGAACATTAGCTCGTAGGGAGAGTATCCCGTCACGTCATTTTTTGTACAATTGTACGAGTGAGTAAGTGGTTTTACAAAATCGCGCCAGTGATGTTTCTCAGTGGCTTGTAAAGTTCCCAACATGCTGAGTAATGTACGATTGTACCGTTCAACGGGGTTGCCACGAGGGTGATAAGGGCTCGTTCTGACTTTACGGATACCAAGTAAAGAACAAAGTTCCTTGATTGTACGTGATTCGAAATCCCGTCCCTGATCACTATGAAGACGCTCAGGAAACCCGTAGTGGACTAAAAAATGTTCCCACAGGTTCTTCGCGACGGTGGTGGCTTTCTGATCTTTGGTTGGGATGGACACTGCATACTTTGTAAAATGGTCTGTAATCACTAAGACATCTTTAGTGTTCTTACTGTCTGGTTCTATGGAGAGAAAATCCATGCAAACTAACTCCATAGGTCTGGTGGTGGTAATACTCACCATTGGAGCAGCTTTGTCAGGGAGGGCCTTCCGACGGATACATCTTTCGCAAGTTTTAACTTTGATTTCGATATCACTAGCCATTCTTGGCCAGTAAAAACGGGACCGAATGAGATCTGTCGTACGTTCAACCCCAAGATGCCCCATATCATCATGTAGGCTTTGCATGACTGTTGAACGTAATGAATCAGGCAAGACTAACTGCAATGATGTCTCTGGTCCTAATTGGCGTCTCCGGTACAGTAAATCATTTTGAAACTCAAACCGTTTCCACTCTCTCAAAAGGTTAAGAACCACCGGGGGTTCTGCAATAGTATCAGTTGGCGGTTTATTGTCAGTCATAAGCAGCTGAATGACTCGGCCAATGGTTGGATCTTTCCTCTGCAAGGAGACAAGGTCAGCATGGTTATACTTGGGCACAGCAAAGAAACTGTCACTATTGTCTTCCAACTGGAATAGGTCTGGAATGGCCGCTGCAGACATGGCAAGTGACTGAACTAAACCACAAGGAGAATCAGTCTCATCCAAGACCATGTGCTTTTGGCATGTTGCCTTCACTGCTTCGGCTTGAAGTTGAAGCTCGACTTCTTTGACAGAGGATAAAAGATGAGATCGGAACTCATCTAGTCGTTGGCATTCCTCAGTGAATTTTGAGTTGTCTTCAGGTTTATCATGCAGCCTCCTAGACAGGCCATCCGCGTCAACGTTCTGTGTACCTGCACGGTATCTGATGTCAAAATTATAGGTGGACAACGCAGCTAGCCAACGATAGCTCGTTGCATCGAGTTTTGCCGTTGTTAAGAGGTAAGTTAACGGATTATTATCAGTAATGACAGTGAATGTGTTCCCATACAAATAGTCATGAAACTTATCTGTTATGGCCCACTTTAAGGCTAGAAACTCCAACTTGTGCGCAGGGTACCTAGTTTCACTAGAGCTTAAACCGCGACTTGCATAAGCGATTACCTGTGTGACACCGTTTTGCACTTGGTATAGCGCTGCACCGAGTCCGGTCGTACTAGCATCTGTGTGTACTAGATATGGGAGTTTTGCGTCAGCGTAGCCAAGAACTGGCGAAGTGGTAAGTTTTTCAATAATAGTTTGAAAGGACTTCTCACAGTCTTGGCTCCAACGATTCCCAAAGGGTTCTTTGGGGTTCAAGTACTTTGATCTACATGGTGGTGTTTTAAAGTTTTTCCGTTTGGGTGGATAACCAGCCGTGAGAGATGTTAGTGGCTTGACAATATTTGAGTAATCTTTAACGAAGCGTCGGTAATAACCGGTAAATCCTAAGAAAGATTGGAGTTCCTTCAAAGTCTGAGGCTTCGGCCATGTTTTGAGTGCTTCCACCTTATCTGGATCGGTTTTTATGCCATCTCGAGATACTATATGTCCAAGATAACGCACAGATGTCTGGAAAAAACGACACTTATCTGGTGATAGCTTGAGTCCGTATTCTCTAAGCCGTTCAAGAACGTGAGAAAGTCTGGTTTCGTGTTCTTCCAAGGAGTTGGAAAAGACGATCAAGTCGTCTAGGAAAACTAACACTTCCTTCAGATTAATGTCCTTCATACACTTTTCCATAACCCGTTGGAAAGTGCTTGGAGCATTTGTTATTCCTTGTGGCATACGGTTAAATTCATAAAACCCAAACGGGCAAACAAAAGCAGTTTTAGGTTTATCCTTTTCACACATCTCTATTTGATAGTAACCTGACTTGAGGTCCATCACAGAAAACCACTGTGATCCAGCGAGAGCAGAAAAGGACTCCTCCAAGTTAGGCAGGGCATATGCGTCGCGAATGGTTTGCAGATTAAGCTTTCTATAGTCTATACATAGACGTACCTCACCATTCTTTTTCCGAACTACCACTATTGGTGAGGCAAATGGAGACTCCGACTCTCTTATTATACCGGTTTCCAAGAGGGCTTCCAAATGTTTTCTCACGGCTTCATAATCATGTGGATGGATCGGCCGAGATTTCTGTTTGAATGGGGTCTCGTCTTTTAAGTTGATGTGATGTCTTATCTGTTGTGTATGACCAAAATCAAGATCGTGGTGCGAAAACACATCGGAGTAAGTGTTAAGTTTGTTGGCGATCCTCCCTTTCCATTCTTCGGACAAGGGCGAAGTACCGAAGTCAAAACTGAGAGGAGGGTTTGAAGGTGAAGTCTGTTGCTGCGAACTACACGCCGCAAGTACTTTCTGATCACTTTTGTCAGGTTCTGGATATGGCATAACACGATCGGCTTTAACTAACTCAGCGATCACACAGTTAGTGGGTAATGTGATGTCATGGTTAGTTTCGTTTCTTAGTACAACAGGTACTTTGTATGGACCATGTGAAGGTAAGGAAATGAGGCAACAGTCTACAATTATACCCCCTGGTAGAGAACCATTGGTGGGTTGTTCAATGAGTGCATAAGGCTCATGCTTGTTTTGGCTGGGTTGCATAAACCCTTCTAGTAACAGTTTTTTATTTGCAGGGAGAACTTCTTGGGTTCTCCCTCGAAGCTTCACCACACCAACTCGTCCATCTTTGCTTTGTTTTTTTCTGACTGCTAAGGCTTTTAGCACGTGTTGGTACCCATAAGAGAGTGCCTTGGAATCAGGTAAGTTATTGGCAGACAATTGCTCATACAAAGGATCGAGTGTGTTTGTGCCAATGAGTAGTGGTGTATCAGAGTTTGAGCTTATATCCGGAACCACTAACGCAAGGGTAGGTAACTCAAGTCCAGACTGATCGAGCTCTTTTGGAAATGTGACACTTATCTCTATGTATCCTAAATAAGGAACTGCTTGACCGTTTGCGCCCTCGACTTCTAACAGATTACTGATGGGTTTAATTGAGAGGTCAGGTAAGTGTTCTTGGTAAAAAGAATTGGCAATGGTGGTTACCTGGGACCCTGAATCCAGTAAACAATTACATTCAACACTGTTAACTGAGACTGTAGCTGTGCATCGCCCACCCACTAATCTTTTGGGAAGTTTTGGCACTGAATGAGCATGAACTGGCTTGCAAAAAAGTCTCTCTGTCCTTTCCTTAGAGGGACTTGGTTCTACTTTAGCACCTATCTGTCCCACGATAGGAGCTTCTACCGGTTTAAAGGAGGAGACTGAGCAATTGGCTTTGACATCTCCCACTCGCGCTGCTTCTGTCTAAGAGCAAGTCTTTTAGTTGCAACTAGTGCTGGATTTGGCTCGTTGCTACAGCTAGAAGCTATGTGCCCATCTTCTCCGCACTTAAAACAGTATCCAGGCTTTGGTCTGGGCACCACTGCTGTTATCTGCTGAATCTGTTTGGGCTCATCTGGAATTTTAGTCCCCACACGGGGTTTTGACTCTTTTTGAGTTTTCTTTGCCTTTTTATCTGTGTTGTTAACCTTAAGCTGTGCAATTTGGCTCCTGAGCTCAGCGATTTGTTTGCGTAAGTCATCACAGTTATCATCTATTTCCAGTTCACAAGTGTTTTTACTCTGAGAGCATGTTGTTTGCACATTTGAATACACTCTAGTTCGTTGTGCCCCTAAGTGTTGTTTCATGCGTGCTGCTTTAGTAGCCTGTTTGTCTTCTTCAGTGCGCAGTTTGAGGAGAAGTGCTGTAAAATGAGGCGGGTTGTCTTTCTTTTGTTCGAGTTGCAGGTTTGAAATCAGCGAGCTGTCCCAACAGCCTCTGCAAAACTGCTTGAGCAGCTGCTGGTCGGCGTCACTGGAGGAAATTCCATTCCTCTGAATAACTAGGTTTAACAAGGTGTATAACCTCTGAAAGTAATCGGAAGGTTTTTCACCACTGTCCTGGTTTGTGTTTAAGAAGCGAGCAAAGAGCTCGTCGCCGTCTTCGACAGCTGCGTAAGCTGAATCGAGATGTTCAAGGTACGTTTCCGGGTCGGATTTTGGACTAAGAGCTTTAACGATGCTCGCTGCTGGGGCTGACAGACTCTCCACGATTCTTCGTACAATTTGGGACTTGGTGAGTGAAGGATCATTTATGCATAACACTACACTACTACGCCAAGTATCATAGTCAATTTCAAAAGAAGGGTGTGGAACTCGCCCTGAGAACGGTTTTAGTCTGTATTGTGAAGTAGGCGGAGGGATAACCTCACTGCTTTTAACAATGTGTTCCACAATAACTCGCTGAACCTCAGGTGTGTTTAAAAGATTTGGTGGAATGCAAGGGTTTTGTTTTCCAGTCTCTGTAGGTGGACAATTGTCCTTTGAGTTGTTCATATAGTTAACTTCTGGTGTTAAAGGCAGGGAATATGTAACTTGGTCACTATGGAGCATTGGCTCTGGTTCAGTGACTGGTTCAGATGCATGGGTATCCCTTCCTAAAGATTCCCCAATTTTTGCCAGTTCCTCCATTAGAAGGTCTTTAAATGATTGATTGCTACGCGCAGCTATGTCCCTGAGCTCTGACAGATAGGCATCAGTGGCAGATGTGCTAGTTTCTAGACTGTACGCGCTGGCTAGGTCTTGAATATGGAAGAAAACATCTGGGTTCCTAGTACAAGGTTTGTCATAGGGTAAACATTGTTTCTTTAATTCCTTAACAGTGGCTTCATGTTGAAACTCCACAATAATCTGATCACAGTTTGGTAACTTAATGCGCCTGTTAACTGGTCCGAATCCTTCCATAAACCCAAGGACTTCGTTATCAAGGTCTGTATCAGTTAACCCACTGATTAAAACAGCATTTGAAACTTTGACCTTTTCTGTTTTCACAACTTCCATTTTAAAACACTCAAAAGTACCAATAATGCCAAAATGGCAAACCACTGTGACCTCCAGGCACTCTTATGATGTCAGTCAATGGTTAGCTAAGGTAGCAACTCTACAATTCTCCTGGCTGGCTCGCCAAGTTTTATGTAACCGGATTACAGGATACAATAAGATAATTAAAAGAAAAAATAAACAAATGGGCCAATAATTAGGTTCGGGGAGAATTGGAGGTTGTTTAAGAATGACTGGAGTCACGGGTATAGCATGAAACGGTTTATATACTAAATTTTAATAATAATGGGAAATATAACACATAAAGATAACACACAAAAACAGATGAAAACAATCGACAATAGTAAAATGCTCGGTATGAGATTTGATCATATGAGTCACAAGTCAGCCGGCGTCAAGTCAAATCCCCACGCTTGGGGTGAAAGTCAGAGTCCGGTGGTGCGATTTTTTCCTACCGCACCGTTGAGATTGTTCACAGAAGAGAGCAGTCTGCTCTTCAGTTACTTGAGATGTCCTGGTTCGTTCAGTGGTTAAGGCTCGCCATCTCCCTCGTCAGGAAGAAATCCAGTTCTCGTTCCAAGTGAGTGATCATAGGAGTCGGGATCAAACCCAAGGAAAAAAAAAACCCAGCCAACGCGCTCCAACGGTTCCCTCCTACAGAGGATTGGTTCACTCTGTCGTCTCCACACAAATCGCGTTGGTTCCAAGTTCCTAGCTCTTATTAGAAGGAGTCAAGTCCGCCTCTCCCTCTATCTATGCGGCACCCAAATCAGGGTTCTTCACGGCCTCGACCGTTGTTTTTTTTTCTCTCTCTCTCTCTCTCTAACCGCTCAGTCTTTGCTTTCTGTATCTGCGTGCTGCACAGCCGTTTGTCTCTCCTCTCGCTCAGCTGCGTCGCACGGTTTTATTTCGCGGAGGCGGGACTTATTTCTCTCAGCCAATGAAATTTCAGATTCCCACCTGGACCAATAGTATACAGCTTTCCTCTTCTGTTTCTGTTAGTGATGTTCAAGATTCTTGTTTTAACCGATGTTTAATATTAAACTCGTTATTTTAGTTATTCACCCTTCCAATAATTCATTATGAAATTATCTATTAGTTAATTAGATATCTATTAATTAGTATTGTTAATTTCCTTAATTTATATTTTATATTTTATCTAAATTGAGGATGGATCATATTAGTAAGCCAATTAGTTAATACCTCATTAAGGTTCTAGCTTCTGGGTTACAGAAACAAGACATAGGACTTAAGCCTGGTTTATGCTTCTCCGTCAGCTCCGCAAGGGACAGACACGCACGTATTGACGGAAGCGTTTTGCTCTTTTACTTCTCCGTCTCCTGGAGAGTGTTGCAAAGCAATTGCCCGGCAGGACAACAGAGGGCGTAGCGCTGTTCTGTGGTATCCTGTCATGTATCGGTCCAAGATCGTGTGTTTATATTGTGTTTTTTGTGTTTATAAGAGACTTTTTAACACGGACATATTTGTCTCTCATTCTCCCACCGCTTCATGCACTCCCCACCTCTAAACCCACGTTTCCTGTCATTTCCGTCCACAAATAAAACGCTTGCTGCGCATCTTTTCACTCCTCCAGTCACGGGAGGATGAAACGTTCATATTTTTAGAGTTTTTTCGCGAGGTATTCTTCAATCTTCTCCGTGTCTGTCGCTAGTTATCATCTGCTCTCTTTGCAATGGCGGCGCTGTAAACAACAGCGGCGTCCTGACCAATCACAAGCTTGCGTAATCCGTCTCGTTCGACGGATGTTTAAAAAAGTGGGCTCGACTCCGTACGTACTTGCGTGCCTGCCGGATCCCTACGCAAGGATGGATAATGGCGTTGCGTGTCTCCGCACTGACGCAGACGGAGAAGCATAAATCAGGCTTTATGCCACAGTTACTGGAGATAGAAACACAACTGAGGATGCTCCACAGGAAGAACTCCAGTCACTAGAACAACAAGTGTTGAGCTTCTTGCACAGTAAGAACATTCATATCCAAAGTGATGCAATATCAATCTGTCATACCCTTCCGAGAAAGGCAGACAAATTAAAACCAGTCATCATAGTGCGATTTACCAGTAGGAAGTACAGAAATGAGTTGTTGAGGCAAGCAAAAAAACTGAAAGGTACAAATGTGTACATAAATGAACACCTGACGAAAAAGAATGAAACAATAGCCAAAGAAGCAAGGGTGCTGAGAAAAAAAAATCACAGCCACGTGGACAAGAAATGGTGTTGTATGGATTAGAGAGCAAGAAGGTCTAAATGCAAAAATGATCAAAGAGTTGAAAGATCTGGAAGTGTTGCAGGGTAAAAGATGATTTATTGTGTAGCACTGACTAAATAATGGATAGTGGAAACAGTTTAACAATGGATATGGAAGTACAAATGAATTCATAAAGAAATAAATGGATTCCCATGAGAAAATATATGAACTTGACAGTAAAATAGACGAAAGTTTATTTGAGTTAAATATAAATAGTAATTATTATGCAGAATATCAGCTAAATAGTGGGTTAACTAACAATGATTCATTATCAATCATACACACAAACAGTAGAAGCTTAGTTTCCAAGATGTCAACAATAAAGGACTATTTAGGTAAATTTAAAAGTAAATTCAAAGTCATTGCCATTACTGAGACTTGGCTTTATGATGAAAGGATGACTGAAGTACAAATAGAAGGGTATGAACTTCATTTTGTAAATAGAATAAATAAAAGGGGTGGTGGTGTTGCCCTGTACATTAACAATGATTTAAAATGTAAATTAGATAAGAAAATGACTATGATGGAAGATAATGTTATGGAAATGGTAACAGTGGAAATTATCAATGACACATCAAAAAATATAATAATCAGTTGTGTATATAGAGCACCGGGTTCTTGCATCAGGTCATTTACAGATAAAATAAATTAGTTTGTGGATCATATTAAAAACAAAACATTGTTTATGTGTGGGGACTTTAACATTAACTTAGAACATCCTGTGGCTCTTAGAACATCAAGTGATTTTTTTGATATGATATTTAGTTTAGAGTTGGCTCCTTTGATAAACAAACCTACCAGGATCACAACCCAAAGTGCAACAATAATTGATAATATATTCACTAATAGAAAGGAGGACGTTGTAAAACTGGGATATTGATGACAGATATTAGTGATCATTTACCTATTTTCGTAGTGTCTAAATATCACAATAACAATAAAAATATCATAAAACATAATTTTATTAATTATAAAAGAAATAAATCAGTTAAAGCCCTGGAGGACCTAAATAAAGATCTTAAAATGCAGAACTGGACGGAAGTCTATGTCAGTGATGTGAACAATGCATATACATCCTTCATGAAAATACTGCTGAAATCGTTTAACAGTAGTTGTAAATTAATTAAAATAACAGGTAAAAGGGACAACCAACCATGGATGACTAATGGAATTAAAAATGCATGTGCCAAAAAAAATTGTCTGTATATGAGATTCTTAAAGTTACAAACAAAGGAAGCCGAAGACAGATATAAAAAATATAAAAATAAATTAGTAACAATAATTAGAAAACAGAAGAAAGAGTACTATGGTGAGCTATTGAATAAGAACAAAGACAACATCAAGACTACATGGGGAATAATAAATAATGTGATTAACAGAGATAATACAAATGCAAGACTCCCAAACTACTTTGTAAAGGACAATAAAGACATTTATGAAGTTAAAGAAATTTCTAATGAATTGAATGATTTTTTTTAAAAATGTAGGAAGGAGTCTGGTGGAAAGCAAACCAATAATTCACGATACAATGAATACAATACCTAGAAATGTCAATAGTATTCTCCTTGACAAAGTAGATCAACAAGAAATAAGAAACATTGTAAAAAACTGGGGAAGCAAAAGATCAACTGATTGTGATGATCTGGACATGGTGACTGTAAAAGCTATAATTGAATCTGTTATTGAACCATTCACTTACATCTGTAATCTGTCACTATCTACAGGAGTCTTCCCTGATTTAATGAAAATTGCCAAGGTGGTTCCATTATTTAAGAGCGGTGATGAACAGAGTTTCACTAATTACAGGCCAGTGTCACTGCTTCCACAGTTTTCCAAAATATTAGAAAAAGTGTTTGCATTAAGGTTGGACAAATTCATTGACGAAAATTCAATTTTAAATCATGAACAGTATGGCTTTAGGACCAAACATTCAACAGCAATGGCAGTTATGGATTTAGTAGATAAAATTTCATCAGCAATTGACAATAAAAAACATTTCATTAGTGTTTTTATTGACTTAAAAAAGGCATTTGATGTCATTGATCATTCAAGGTTACTTCTTAAATTACAACGCTATGGAATAAGAGGGGTGGCGCATCAATGGGTTAATAGTTATTTACGCAATAGAAAACAGTTTGTTCAAATAAATAATGCTATATCTGAATTAAAAGATATTTATTATGGTGTGCCACAAGGGTCAGTCCTCGGACCTAAACTGTTCATATTGTTTATTAATGACCTGGTAAATGTGTCGAATTTACTTGGCACAGTTTTATTTGCGGATGATACTACATTGTTTTATTCAGGATTAAATATACATGAAGTAACTCAAGTGATAAACAGTGAATTGATTAAAGTTAAAAAATGGTTTGATATAAATAGACTGTCACTGAACCTGAACAAAACAAACTATATACTGTTTAATAACAAAAGAAGCTGTGATGTATCTTTAATGATAGATGGAATGGAAATTCAAAGGGTAAAAGAAACCAAATTTCTTGGAGTCATGTTCGATGAGAGTCTCACGTGGAAATCACATGTAGGTTATATAAAGGGGAAAATTGCCAAAGCCATAGGGGTATTATATAGAGTCAAGTTTCTACTAAATTTGTCGGGGTTGTTAACATTGAACCATATTTATTTTATTGTTTAGAAATTTGGGGAGCCACTTGCAAAACTTTTACACAACCATTGTTCATTTTGCAAAAAAGAGCATTGAGAATCATTAAAAACAGTAACTATAGAGCTCACACTAATCAATTATTCATTAGATACAAAATACTGAAATTTCCTGACTTGGTAGAGTGGAAAATATTGCAAATAATGTACAGAGCGAATACGAGTAATCTACCAACTAATATTCAGAAAATGTTTCATAAGAGAGTAAGTGGGTACATGTTAAAAGGAACTGATGTCTTTGAGAAACCTAGATTCAGAACCAAAGTGAGGGAATGTAACATTTCTGTAAATGGTGTAAGATTGTGGAATGCCATTAACAAGGAATTTAAAGAATCAACTACACTTGCAATATTTAAAAAATGTATAAAATCTAATGTATTTAGTAATTATGAAAAGGAGAATTATAATGTCAAAGATTAGACGTGAAAATATTAGAAAGTGACTGAGGTTACACTGTGTTTGTTTGGCGGATAATTTTATTTCGTAAAAAGGGGCAGAAATCACAAGATTTTTTCTTCTATCTGCTCCTTTTCATTCAAATGTTTTTTTTTCAATATGTTAATGTATGTTGTATTTGTTTGTGTTTATTTTATACATTGTGAATGAAATAAAAGATAAAAAAAAAAAAAAAAAAAAAAACGGATCGCCTCAACACCTTGGCTGTACATAGACAGCATGCCCCATAGGTTAAAATTGTACATTGCTTTGGATAAAAGCGTCTGCCAAATAAATAAACAGAAACATAGAAATCATGTCCATAAAAGTTATGAACACAATCAGTGACAAAAGGCAGCCTTGGCGGAGTCCATCTCTCACCAGAAACTAGCCAGATTTACTGACAGAAATGTGGACCAAGCTCTGATTCTGGTTCTACAGGGCCCTAACAGCCTGTGTCAGATGGCCTGGTACCCCATACTCACAGAGTACCCCCCACAGGGCCCTCCATGGGACACGGACGAATGCCTTCTCCAAATCCACAAAATACATGTAGACTGGTTGGGAGAAATCCCACACACCCTCCAGGATCCCCCTAAAGCCTGATTTATGCTTCTCCATCTGCGTCGGTGCAAAGACACGCAACGCCATTATGTGTCGGCACAAGGGCTCTCCGACGGTCTCACAGAGGGTGACGGAGACGTGCCCAAAATTTTAAACATCCATCGAAAGTGACGGAGAATGCAAGCTTGTGATTGGTCAGGATGCCGCTTCCTGTATGTTTGTCACCAGCACCGCTGTAGCTCCGTTAAAAAGTAAACAGATATTTAGCAGCAGACCCAGAACATTGAAGACCGCATCGCGTAAAAAGTCAGAAAATATTAACATTTATTCACCTGTGAGTGAACAAGTACAAAATATGGAGCAAACGTGGATGGAAACGATGGTAAAAGTGGGTTTGGAGGTGGCGACTGCATGAAGAGGTGGATGAGAATGAAGGATAAATTTGTATGTGTAATCTGAGTAAAAACATTGGTAAATACACTATCGGGGACCGGATACACAAGTGTTATGGTGGCAGGTAACCACAGAACAGTGCTACTCACTCTGTTGTCCTGGCGGGGAACTGCTTTGCAACGCTTCGCTGCCTGAACAGAAGTTCAAATGTAAAAACCTTTCCGACACTCCGTGCGTGTCTCTCCGTTGCGGAGCTCATAGTGAAGTATAAATCAGATTTAAGGGTATAGAGCTGGTCTAGTGTTCCACAGCCAGGACGAATACCACATTTTTTCTGCATGCACAAAATTATCCTCTAAATCTCAACTGAAAAAATTCATGTCACTCCCATTTATAACCATGAATTGCAGCACACACACTATTGAAATTTGTGATGTTTATGTCGTTCTCATTAGTCAGAACTAGGAATGTAAGAAAATATTGATAAGGCAATATATCGTGATATATTGTATCGTTGTGATACGTATTTTAATGACCATAATTTCACCAATGCGCATCCCTAGTCAGAACTGTTGTAAATGTTGCTAAAACTAAAAAAAAAAACAGCTTTAAAAGACAAGTGTCTTCCTCTGGTGTTGTTGCTGCTGGGTTGAGGTGATCGCGGAGTATATGCACCCTCTCAACATTTCATAAATGTGCTGATGGTGGCACTCTATGCAATTTACTGTTTTGGATTAAAAACTGTCACTTTTATTGCCACGCTTTTCCCAAAACTTGCTGATTTTCTTTTAAAGATTATAATTATGATTTTTTATGAATTTTAGTAACAAAACAACGAACGAATCTGAGTCTCATGAGCATGAGGGGCCATTTTATTGAGGCACAACCCTCTCCCCACTGCATTGACTACTCAGACTTTGGCATCTATCTACCTAGGGAGAAACTGTCCAGACATGGTACCGTGTTTGTTATAATGTCAAACAGAACCAGCCAGACTGAAGAACTGGTCGCCAGTGAGCTGATAGACACAAAGGACATGGCAATGAGAGAGGGATTTAAAATGCTTATGGATATATTTGGTCTTCTTTGCATGTGGATCAACTACAGAAATGTCTAATCCATCTCACTTAGAGTCTCATACCATGTCTATTAGTCTATTTCAGTGTGTGTATATTAGGGATATTAATGCTGGCTTCATGGCTCCCAACACTGTGTAAATGCGACCATCCCACCAACATTATTTCTATGCTTCAGTTGAACACCTAGCCTGGCAAGCCAACTTATATATGTGTAAATATGTAGTCTGAGCTTAACCCATAGACAGAGCTAGGTCATGGCGTGGAACCTAGAGTTGTCTTTCAAACTGTCTCCATAAGCAACTGGACACCACTAGGACCAGTTAGAGCAACAAACAACATGATGTATTTGTTTCTGCGGAAATCAGGCAATGGGGCAGTCCACCATACACCTCTGACAAAAAGAAGAAGCAAATTAAATATTTTATTAAACAAAGGACTTAAGTAGCTTCATCTGCTCATGTCTTAAAGAAAAACCCAAGTTTAAATAGTTCAAAGTTGATTCCAAGGCCGTTTACAACGAGTGCTGTTCTTGTGCCAACACCAACTTTGTAGTTTTTCTCCTTTGCAGCTCTGGTGCTACACCCATCCAACGTCTTTACAAACATGGAGCATTGTCATTGGTTGGACTTAAAATCATTAGGGCCAATGGTAGACTTGCTGAGGCTACAATGGGGCGTGGCACAGATGCAGAGCTAAATGTTTTGCTACTGCTATAGTTTGTCTAGATTTCTAGACTAGTAAACAGACTCATCAACCTGTCACATGCCCAAACAAAAACCACATCGCAACCCCCCCAAAACACAAATGCAAAAGATGACCAACATCAGCGGATACAGATGTTGATTCCAGTGTATGGTGCATCTCTATTGAGAGCATGTGTGTGGGGGTGTCTCTCTTGTTTTTGGAAGGCCATTGAGCACCAGAACACAATAGATATGTTCTCTACTGGTGTGACTGACCAGGAACATGCGTGAACATGCCGATACCCAAAACATGCTCTCAGTCAGACACTAGAGCACACACAGGCAGATAAACGCATCATTTACTCATGCTTTATTCATCTTGGAAAACAAGTGAATATTTAACAGAAGAGCTGGTATCCGTTTTAAATACTTAATTGGTCAGACAGTCACAGAAACCGTGTGTGTTTGTGGGAGGCAGATTTAGAAGTGTGTCCATTACTGAACCTTTTAAAATATCTAGCTACAAAAACAAATGCATTCAATTTAATTTAATCAAGAATAATTATAATTTTTTTTCTTGGCTGTTCCACCTGATTAAGTTTCCACTGCCCAAACTTCTGGGTAATTTTACCGGAACTTTACAGTTTGTCTTCACTTCGACCAAAAGGACCATTTTCAGGAACCAACGGAGTACTCAAGCTGGGGCAGGTACTCGGAAAGGCCCGGTAGAGTCACCGAGTAGAACTTGGCATAAAGGGATATAACACCGAAAATTGAAATTTTGTCTGTTGACATATTTCCCAGAATTAGGTAAGTGGGAAAAAACCTATTTTTAACGAGCCCAGTCAGTCTCCTGACCCGGCTGTACTCCTTTAGCTTAGCATAAAACACAGTAAGTAAATGGATCCAAGAAGCATTGTGAGTAAAAAAAAGTCCTTAAAATCACTTAGTAGTGATCCCATTTCTGCTTGGTGACCTAAATAATCAGACTGACTGCAAATAAAATGAAAATAATTAGTAACGTTTAGGAATCACAGGTGACATTTTAGACTTGGGACTACATTATGACAAAGCACAGATGGAAACCTCCGCTGGCAGCCCCAAAGACACCTGCTTCTGTAAACACAGATACACACGTTGTTAGCAAACTGGCATAAAATACACACACACACACACACACACACACACACACACACACACACACACACACATTATTATTAATAATAATGTTATTTAAACAGCCCCTTTTATGTCATTTAAGGACATTTTACAGAAATGTGGATAAAATGAACCAAGAAAAACTAATTACGGAAAAAGGTTAAAAAAGACGTCACATTTTAAAACAAGAAGAACTAGCTTGTCTAAAGAGGTGGGTTTTGTGTTCAAACAATGGCAATGAGAGAAAAAAGTAAGCATTGCATTTGTGCAGGAGAGACTGGATCCCGTGTGTGAGAGAGGTGGCATTTTTTTAAATCTATGCACAGAATCGCTGCACTGAGCTGAACTTGTGCAACATTGACCTGGCTGACTTACTCAGATCAATTAAAACAAAGCTTTACCAGAGGTTGAACTAACTGTGTTTTAAAAATGAAACAGATTGTTGTTTAACAAATTTATCTGAAATCTTTAAAGAAAAAAGAGAACTTGGAGCTGGACTATGTGCGTGCGCACGTTTTTATGCCGGTTTGCCAACAACGTACATCTGTGTTTGCAGAAGAGGACGTCTTTTCTTACGCATTTTTTCTTCTCTGGCTTTGTCCATCAACTTACCTTTCTGGAGGTTTTTGATTTGATTGATACTTCGGTGAATTCCCGCTTCCTGTGTCTTTAGATGTACTTGAGCCTATAACTTGACAATTCTAGCCTTTCAGCCATTGAGACGTTCAATAACATTGCGCTCCCGTAGTGTTTCCAGTAAAGAAACCATTTCTGTTTACCTCCCACCATGTTTTCGACTTGTTCTGAACATCTACAAAGAAGGAAAGACGTCACGCTGAAGTTGCACATGTGCAGTGGGCATTTACTCCAACAATACGAATGGGTGTGTACATGGACGTCAATCGGAATGAGTGGATCAGACAAAACCACCTCTCAATCAGAAGGAAATTTCATTCCGATCGGGCTGTATCGGATCAGAATATTCCGATAGACATGTTTACGTGAAGAATTTTTGATCTGATTGGGCATTCATTCCGATTATTTGTGCCCATGTAAACATATACTGACATCACTCACTGCTGAAGCAGTTGCACTATGCTGAAGTCTGTATGGAGACCCAACAGCTGAGAGGACCGAGCCTTCGTTTCTCCTGGTAAAATTTTCCCCTCCCAGAAATTTCCCGGAACTCCTTTTTAGAAACACGACTATTGTGGGTACCTGTACGGTGTAGCATGTATTATAAATGCTGCTGGGTGTGTTAAACTGTCAAGGCTTTACACAAAGGCCATGGGATCCTGTGACACCTCACAAAGAAAGTGGGAATAAAGACCCTGCAAACCCTAATTCTAACCCTATTCTAATGTGATCTGGAAGGCCACAGATAAGATCAGCTGTGGTTGCGCAGACTGATGTTGGGAATTTACAGAAAACATTAATTGTTGTGTTGGTTTTGAAAAGATTATAGGTTTCACATAAAATTCCAGAATTTAGAATTTCCATTGGTTAGAAATGCGCTTTATTAAACATTTATGTTTTATTTACCTAAACATTGGCATCATTGTGAGAAAAGAGAGCGATTGACAGCTATCTGGCAGTTTAAAGCCCATTGTATGTTCAGAAGTCACCCAAGGGAGATTTAATGGATTTAATGACATTTGTTAAGGCCTATCAGGTTTAAACAGGCCCTCACACAGACACAACTCAGATGGAGCTCTTCAGAATTCCCTCCAGGTCATCAGGTACCGAGTGAGCTCATTTACGCTCATAAGCATGTCCACAAATCATCTGCCCTGCTTCAAAAATCACTCCAGCTCTCAGCTCACTCAGCTTTTTTTTACAGCATCAGACCTGCAGCGTTGCACATATGTCAGCACTAGATGGTGGCGTGAATCGATAGGATATCAGATTGTCCTATTGATGAGCTCAGTCAGTAGGCAACAGGCCAAACGGTCACCGTGAATCGAACATCTGCTCAGCTCTTAAAACAACAGCAGGATTTAAGAGACGAGTGCGTGAGAGGCTTTAAACGACACACAGATTATCCAAAGTTTAGCTGGTGTGATTGCTTGCTCCTCTCCTCTCTCAGCGACGGTCCATTATTGATGAGGAGCGATCAGCAGTTATTTAGGAGGCAGCTCTCTCCTTGAGCATCAACAAGGTTGTGAGAGGATAGCACCACAGCAGAGCTTCGTCTTACCCTCCCGCTATGCTTAACATACAGAGAAACAGGCCTTACACACACACACACACACACAACACATACACAACACACACACACACACGTACACACAACACATATACACAACACACACAACACATACACACACAACACATACACGACACACACACACACACACACACACACACACACACACACACACACACACACACACACACACACACACACAGAATCATGACTGGTGTCTTCAGCTGCACAAGAGAAGTCTAGGAAGACCTGATGAAGCTAAGGGGATGATTTAAAGGTGTGTACTTATCACACTTTGTGTGTGTGTGTGTGTGTGTGTGTGTGTGTGTGTGTGTGTGTGTGTGTGTGTGTGTGTGTGTGTGTGTGTGTGTGTGTGTGTGTGTGTGTGTGTGTGTGTGTGTGTGTGTGTGTGTGTGTGTGTGTGTGTGTGTGTGTGTGTGTGTGTGTGTGTGTGTGTGTGTGTGTGTGTGTGTGTGTGTGTGTATGAGTCAGTTGCATGGGGTTAGTAGCAGCTAGGTGCTGAGAAAAGGCTGCTTGTTGTATTTTCTGCCACAAGGGGGAGCTGTGGTCCTTTTGTCACTTTGATGATGAACACCAACCAGTGGCTTCCTTCATGTTTTTATCAATAGATCGATAACTTTTAAAGTAATACTATGACAATTAGCTTCTTCAATTTTTTTCTTAGTACTAATCGATTAACGGCCACTTAAAGGTCTGTTCAGAGTTTAAAATCAAATGTTCCTACCTTTTGCCAGGAGAAGGGTAAATGTTCCACCAAAGTGAGATGTTTTATGAGGCGCTGCAGTGGTCATGCAGAGGTGGATTCAGCTGAAGAGTCTCCTGCTGTGGGTTTCAGAGGAACCTCTCAAAAGAGCTCAATGTCACACCCAGCAGAGCTCCTCCAGGACAGGTCTGTCTCACCTTTCCACACACCTGAAATAAAAACACTTTCTCAAACTCTTTTCTTGTTGCTTCATTTGTTTTGGTCATTTTTCTTATTTTGATACATTCTAGCATTGATTTTTCACTTATTCATCAGATTTGACCCTGATTGTCTTGTCTGAAATGATTGCTCTGTTCAAGCAGCACCTTATTATAAATCTCTGCTTTGAGTTGATGCACTATACAGGCAAAGTTTATCCTTCCCCAGGTCAACGCTCTCTTCTCTGTATCTTTGTGTCATGTGTGTGTGTGTGTGTGTGTTTGTGTGTGTCGTGTTTGTGTGTGTCGTGTGTGTGTGGGTGGGTGTGTGTTGTTTTTGTGTGTGTTGTTTTTGTGTGTCGTGTGTGTGTGTGTGTGTGTGTGTGGGTGTGTGTTGTGTGTATGTGTGTGTGTGTGTAATGTGTGTGTGTGTGTGTGTTGTGTGTGTGTGTTTGTGTGTGTCGTGTTTGTGTGTGTCGTTTGTGTGTGTTGTGTGTGTGTGTGTGTGTGTGGGTGTTTGTGTGTGTCGTTTTTGTGTGTCGTGTGTGTGTGTGTGTGGGTATGTGTTGTGTGTATGTGTGTGTTGTGTATATGTGTTGTGTGTATGTGTGTGTGTGTTGTGTATGTGTTGTGTGTATGTGTGTGTGTGTGTGTGTGTGTGTGTGTGTGTGTGTGTTGTGTGTGTGTGTGTGTGTGTGTATGTGTTGTGTGTGTGTGTTGTGTATATGTGTTGTGTGTATGTGTGTGTGTGTGTGTGTTGTGTATGTGTTGTGTGTGTGTGTGTGTGTGTGTGTGTGTGTGTAAGAGAAAAAGAGAGAGAATATAATCTCAGATTCTGATTACTGTACAATTGAGTAATTTTGGATTTTTTGTGCCACTTTGCAAGCTTTTGATTAATCAAGAAATAAAAGATTCAACATGCGTGTGCACACACCCACACATGCACGCACATATGCACATGCACACACACACAATATGCCTATAAATTGATATGGTAATTAAACAGGCATAGACACAACCAGGAATGTGTTTTATTGGCTTTTGTACAGCATCGATCAGAGACGCAGCAGCCTGTAGGCTTCCACTTCAGTACATAAGCCTGCGAGATCTTGGAAATCCACAAATAAAAATATTCTTCACTGAAAAATACTATAAAGAATAAAGAACTGTATGATCTGGTCGTGTATTACCAATAAAAACAGAAATATCTGAAACACATCCCTCATGTACAGTTTATAATCATCATTCATTCCTAAGTTTTCATATTTTAGTTATAAGAATGTCTTTATGGTGTTAATAGCAACAACAACAACAACAATAATGATCTCTAATTCACACCGTTGTTACAAAATATAAAAACATTTATTCCTTCCTGCAGGAACAGAAAAAAATGAAAGCAATCTTTTATTTCACACAGACATGGTGGACACATTGTGTTTGATTAGCTGCATTATACTGCAACCGGCCACAAGGGGGCAGTGATTTTGCTCAGCTTCGACTTCCTTATCATATTCTTGTGTCTAGTTTGACTCAGTGATGAAGAACCTTCATGTGGAATAAAAACAAAAATTGTCTATCCACGTTTCTCATTTCCAGAGACCTAATGAAGAGCAGACAGCTTTATTTTTTTAAATTAAAAAATAAAATTAAACAGAATATAATTAGGACATACTTTGTGTGAATATTAATGAGGTCTCATAAAAAGTGATTTTAGCTGACGAAGTTAATTAAAGCAGAAGCAGAATGGCTTTGTGTTGTTTCACATTTAAGGAAGTTTGTGTTCTCATAAATCAACCTGTCAGCTGTTTAAGTCTTCAGTCCAAGAGCCACCAAGTCAAGTTTCTTTGAAGTGATTAACAAAGCCACAATAACGCACTTATGGTTGGAGTTAAGTGGTGTAGGACGTAGGAGGGCTATCTTTAATCTAACTGCTTCACCTCCTCATTATCTTCAAGTGGATTCATTTCAACATTTTAAGTATGAACTTATTTCCTGCAAACAGAGGCGAGAGGTACATTTCTGCACCAGATTAATCATTTTATTATGAAATGTCTACAAAAGTTGCAGCATAATAAAAAGTTAGTGCACAGGAATATTGTGATATTATATATTGGTTACAATTTACATAGAAATTAAAATGAAAGCCCAAAGCTTTCATTAATGTTAATTTAACCTAACAGAATAAAAGAGATGCTACACTTAAAGCTTTAATGTTCACCAGATGCACTGTTTTTATTTATTTGTCTCAGTGAAACCAAATGAAAACCCGGGCTGCACAAATCAACCTGTCTTTGTCGTGTTTATGTTTGACAAAGCAGCGTCAAGCGCTTGGAACAAAAGCAGCAACCACATCGGACCCGCCATGGAGGTTTGATTTAATCCAGTTAGCAAACAGTTAGGCAACATAGAGAGCCTGCAGAAGACGGATGAGCATAATTGCTGCTGCTCTGTTAGTGTTCTGAGAGCCAAGTTGTCTCTGTCTCAGTCCAAACACTAGAGCTGCAGGAATCCAGAATAACCCACCTAAACAAAAACTCAACTGTTGCCGTTGATTTAGTGCTTTTGGAAAGTGCTTTGCATGAAAGACACAATTAGGATGAGTTGCTCTGCACAAACAACCTGCAGAAATTTTAATCCTGCATAATCCTACTGAGCAACAAAGGAAGAATTTTACACTCACAGACATTTTTTTTCAAAACCTCAGATGCAGTTTCTTAAAGCGTTCATTTACAACGCTGCACCTTTAGCTTCACCACACATAATTACATCTACTTGTTCAATAAACTTCTTTTTGTCATAAAATGTATATAAATGATGTTATTCTTTGTGTTTAGTGAAGGTGGAGTGCAATACCAAACAGAAGCTGCTTTGCTCTCATTGGATTAAATCTAAAATTCAATTCTAGTCAAAAATACTTTATTAATCCCAGAGGAAAATTGATTGCTGTAGTAGCTCAGAATAATAATAATAAGCAAGTCATCAAAGAGTTATTGTATATTACAATGGCTGTTGGCAGGAAGGATCTCCAGTAGCGGTCAGTGTTGTAGCAAAACTGAAGAAGTCTCTGACTGAAGACACTCTTCTGTTGTCGGACAGTCTTGTGAAGAGAATGCTCAGGGTTGTCCATCATTTTCTTGATTCTCTGGAGAATCCTTCTTTGCATTATCTCCTCCAGTGGTTCCACAGTCGTCCCCAGAACAGAACCAGCCTTTTTTATTAGGCTGTTGAGCCTTTTCAGGTCCCTACCTCTGATGCTACTACCCCAACAGACGATGGCTGAAGAGATTACACTCTCAACAACAGACTTGTAGAAGATCTGCAGCATATTGCTTAAAATACCACCTAAATGCATTTTTTACATAGTTACATTATATTTGACCCAAAACAGCTTCAACTGCATCAATTTTCAACCTAACGCTGCTATAAAAAGCAACAAGGAACTTCCTTTGCAAAATGACTGGCCTTTAAATCTGATCTGATTAGTGATCAATAACAGCTGAAGCTCAGTAATCATCTACAGATAGATGTTCCTATCTAAATGGCCCTGTGTTTGGTCTCAGTGCAGAGATCCTGACATGAATCATTTCCCTCCTCACCTCCTTTGGCTGCAACAAATAAGCTTTGAGACACTCAGAGCTCCGAATAAAAAAGTGAACTCAAGGAAGGATGTATGAAAAACAAAACAAAGGTCTGTTGGAGTGGAGGTAACAATGTGTAAAATAAGATTAAAGCAGAGCTGTGCAGAGCCTCTGTGCTGCATTAGTGCTGCACAGAGGCTCTTTCTTTAGTCTTTGCTGTTTGTTTATGCGGATATTGCTCAGCTTGCAAAAGTTACATTCAAAGTTAAACTCATCTGAGTACAAACACCTTAAATAATAATAATAATAATAATATATAATAATCATCTTTTTCTTCACTAAATAAAAGAAAATAAACCATCTCCCACAGTAACAAGCTCTCTGAACTCTTCCCTTAAAAAACAGATGAAGAGACCAGATGTATGGGTTTATATGAGACTATGTCTCTTTTCTCTGATTATTGTACACCATCATCTCCAAGGTAACTGCTGCTGTGCATCTATCTCTGCAGATGCTGCCTGGTTGCAATCTGGCACCTTTATTCTTGCCTGGTGTGTCTTTTTCCTTTTTTATTGCTGCTTTTTCCCACACACAAAACGCCTCCATACTGTTTCCATAGCAATGCCATTACTGAGATGACGACTTTCTCTCGTTGTTACCACTCTTGACTATCAAGTGTCCATATCTGGAGAGTAGCTGTTAGGAATGCTGCTCTCTACAACACATAGTTCATTATGGTGCAGGTGTGGGCGGATGAGCTATGGTGCATGGTGGAGGACACCCGCATGTCATGCATCACAGCAAAGTGGACACCTTCATGAAGAAGATGTGTTCTGCGGTTTGGGTGCCGGGATACACTTCAGGGAGTGGAAACATGATTTCAGACACTTAGCAAGGCAAACAGTAGGTTCAGATCTTTATTATTCTAGTTTCCTCTCTGCTTCTGTAAAACACAATTACTGAGGTGACCTTTAGTGGGAGGAGGTTTTTAATCCTTAGACACACACACCAGAAGAGGGAAAGATTTAACCGTTGGTGCACACAGCGCGGCTGGAACACACCTGCAGAAACCCAGAAACAGTCCATCTGAGAGAGAACACGTGATTTCCATTCATGACTTCATGTACCAATATCACCATGGTAACCAGTGATTTTAAACATTAAACTGACTTCAAGCTCAAATGCCAGAAATTATTGTAGAAAGCAAGAGAACAGAACATAGGATGCAGCTTGAGCTGAAACTGAGATGATTTTAAACCCTTTGATGCATGAATTATGAAATCTTCTACCATGATTTTTTTAAACAATTTTTTTCATTCATCTTTAGGTGTGAATGAAACAAATTTCATATTTACACATTTTTTGTAACATTTAATTTACACATAGTTTATTACATGTCCACCTCAGTGGACAGCGTGCATTCTGAACATGAAATATGTTGGCTTGACTTACTGAAGTACAAATGGAGGGGTTCAAATGCAATAAAGTCTTCAACAGCTGTGCTTAATAGCAAAATAAATAAATAACAATTTTGAGTACCTGTCCACTGTAGTGACCATTATGCATCAAAGGGTTAAAACCAGATTTATGATAAAACCATGTTTTATGAATGAAATCAGCTGATATGAGTTTAAACTCTGGTGCTTTTCACCGTTATGCCACAAACACGGTCTGGAGTTTATTCTTCTACTAAACAAGCAGAGATGTAGGGGGATGGAAGACCAGTCCTTCAGACAAAGTGTTGCTGTTCATTCTGGTTGTATGTAGGTACTGTGGGACAAAAAACTGCCTTTGCGCATGTTTGATTGCGCAAGTCTGTAACTTTCATCATAGGTACCCTATGTGAAAAAAAAGTCCAGGAAATAATTTTTAAATATTTTTTTGTATGAAGGTGCAGAGAGTACTTGGTCAATAACAAAAGTCCACCTCTGTTCTTTGTACTGTGACCTTGTCAATGACAGAGGTCCAACTTTTCCTCTAGGTCTTCACCAGGTTTGCACTTTAGCTGGTATTTTGGCCCATTCTTCTGTGTTTTACGTTAGCATGTAGTGTGTTTGGGATCAGTGTCATACTGGAAGATCCAGCCACGTTTCTTCTTCAATTATCTAATGAAAGGAGGTTTTTGTCCGAAATCTCACGATATAAGCCCATTCATCTGCGTATCAGTCACGCTGTCCCGCCTGCAAAACAGCAGCCTCAAAGCATAACCCCCACACTTCCCAGTGGGTATGGTGTTTTTAAGATGCAAGTGGCGTTTATAAATAACTGTTTTTAAGTGGGAGAAATTGCAGATTTGATGGCTGCCAAATACATTTTTTTGCCCCACTGTATCTGTCATAAGCTGCAGCTGTTTTAACAGTTTTTGATGAACGAAACTGAGAATAAAATCACACTTAGGCCTAAAGGGTTCGGCAAATACCCATCCATCCATCCACTGTCTGAACCTGCTTTGTCCACGTGGGGTCGCGGGGGGAGGGGGGTGGGGGCAGGTGCCTATCTCCAGCGGTCAATGGGCAATCAGGTGGGGTACACCCTGGACAGAGAGCCAGTCCATCGCACGGCAATACAGAGACACACAGGACAGACAATCATGCACACACACACACACACACACACACACACACACACACACACACACACACACACACACACACACACACACACACACACACACACACACACACACACACACACACACACCTAAGAACAATTTAGACAGACTAATCAACCTAACAGTCATGTTTTTGGACTGTGGGAGGAAGCTGGAGCACCCGGAGAGAATCCACGCATGCACAGGGAGAACATGCAAACTCCATGCAGAAAGATCCCAGGCTGGGAAGTGAACCCAGGACCTTCTTGCTGCAAGGCAACAGCTCTAACCACTGCACTACTGCGCAGCCCCTTCGGCAAATATGTGATAAAAAAAAAAAAAGCTACTTTCCAGTCTTTTGCTACTTTTTCATTCAGGGTGAGGAAACACGCTGTGACAAACGAAAACGTCTAATTATCATCTGAATGCTGAGGTGCCATCTCTACGCTGAAACCGAGTCTGGAGCCGTAGCAACCTTATATCATATGAAAGGTGTCGCTTTCAGAAAGCATCAATATTAAAATGCTCCAGTTACAACACGCTCCATCACTACAGATCCAGGATTGTTCTCGTCATTTATTATGTGTTTCACAGTCGTTAGTAGAGGGTGAGTGAGGGTTTGTATGAAATATCATATTTCCTGAACTCCTCTTGAACCTAATTCAGAAAGATGAATCTGAAGATCAACGATCTTAAAAAGGGACATCTTCTAAGCAACCCTGCCATGATCCAGTAGTGAGTGTGCACAGGAAATGATGCTGCATTTCTGGAGACTATCATTGTTTCTAAGATAACCCAGACTCCATGCACAGAGTAAGATGCTTTTATTTGTGCTTGTTTCAGCAAACTTTACCAGACTTATTCATTAAATCCAAATTCTAAAATTAGTCTAGTGGGAGTCAGGTCATGTCACCGTGTGCTGCAGTGATCAGTCAGCAGAATAATGGTGATGTAGTGAGCAGAGGCTGCAGCTGCATGCACGTCTCTGTTGTCACACAGCTCAGTGGTCAGGCTCGCGGTGATGAAAACTCTGGCTTTTAGAAAACCGCTGAGTGGGGACGATTTATGGGGAGTTGTTGTTCCGGAGTGAAACAGAGTTTAGTCAAGCAAATTTCTAATGCTTCATGCAGCGTTCTGGTTTGTTAACACAATCATGTGAGGTCTATTTCACATGAAGTGGATGTGCAGCATATTTCTGATTCGGATTTCTGATTCTGACTTTGCTTCAGAGAATAAAACACAGTTGGATTTATTTTTCTGAAGAGGTTCTGCATCCATCTGCTCCTCTTTCTCAGTTCAAACAGAAAAGTAGCATTTGAACTATGGAGCTTTATGGCTTTGTTGTCCTGGGCCATGTGCAAGCTGATTATCCACTTCCTCAGAACAGAGCAAAGATCTCGCCACAGGTTTTCAGTTAGAAGTTAAGAAGCTGACTGAGAAGCTTTCTGATTGGTCAATAAAGCTACGTGACAACCCACTTTGAAATGTCTGAGCCGGGGTCTAAGTATGCCTGATTTCCCTTTAAACCCTTGAACACCAGGATAGATGATCTGTAGTTGACATGCTGCTGATCTTCAGGCCAGGACTCATCACTTTAACGTGCCTCCAGCTGTGGTTGACCCGTGGTCCACCCTGATGCAGTGAACCTCATGTTTTTCTGTCACAAGTGATTAAGCTGTAAAAACTTCAGGGGTAATGAATGACATTCAGCTGGTACATTGGTATTATTTCCCAGCATGCTTTGCTAAAATGAAAACAAGTGCACAGAAAATAAAGCCATGTCACATCCCCACATTAAGCTGGTTAGCATGCTAACGCTTGCTGCACACATAAGCTGCATAGGTTAAAGAGCAAGTCACCCCTTACAAGAAGCGTACTTCACTCCCACTTCATGTTTGAAAAATGCAACAAATGCTGTTGCCTAGCAGACCTAGAGGGTGGAGCCACTAACAAATACACACACTCATGACATTGTGACATCATAATGTACCAGTTTATATCATAGCTTACCTCTTAGCCAATAGCGGTGGCAGATTTAAATTCAAATCCAGTGAAGAGTTTTTACCTGACAACGGCACAACACTGACAGTTTCAGGCAGAAAATTTAAATTTTAACTAAAATGCACTAAAGTGCAAAACTATTGACTACACGTGTCTGCAGCACAATTAGACACGCATTTATATAGTTTATCAGAAAAAAATAGTTGGTTTGGGGGTGACTTGCTCTTTAAGTTGTTTTCCTCTAAACAAAACAAATATGAAAAGGGAACCAACAAATGAACTGAGTGCCTCAGTGCTACAAATGTACCTGTTTCTTATCAAGTCTTCAGCTCGTGTTGTCTTTCCTTTCATCAAACAAGATAAATACCACCCACCAAATAATAACTGCTGTTTTGAAGTCATTGCAAAAAAAAAAAAAAGATGAAGTCGTGACCTATTGATCCCTGTCGGTAAGTATCTGTTTTCCATATCAGCTTCAAGTTCGGGCTATGGTGTAAAGAACAGCAAAAAGCAAAGAACATCTAATTAGTTTTTGACAGCTCTGTTTTTTATTGCAGTCTTTAGAAAACTGTTGCTGCGTTGTGGCGTTTTCTGCTCGGAGAACAAGATCACTACAGTTCAGGGTTGAAAGTCAAATGTTTTTATCATTTTTGCATAAAGTTTTCCACAGTTGTGTTTCTATGCTGACACTGTTTACACTGTCAACCATCATGTGACCTATTTCCCATGTTTCTGAATAAAAAGACCATTTGTACTGTTTTACTTATATGTATCGGTTTTGGTTGCTAAGACATTCAAAAATAAATAATACTAATGAAAGATGCAAGCCTCAGACATTTGTTCAAATAAGTTATTTAAAGCACCTGACTAACATCCATGAACTTCTGAGCTGATCGTGAGTTCAGAATCCCACCACCCGCTGGTTATGACCCAGAACTTATCTGTCCCAGTTAATAATTGAGTCCTATGGGGTTAAAGCATCAGCTTTTTGCCTTTGGCATAAACACTTTAATACTATAAATCCCTCCTTCCTCTCGTATTTTATTATTAAATTTTATATTCCTTGCAAATGTGAAACTGAGGAAAACATTCCTCCTTCAGCCTTTGCTGTTGGTCCTATGCACACCGCCAAAGCACTATTCTGGTGTGTGTTATTTTAGAGAATCTTAGGAAACTCCACCTCTTTACTGGGGTCACTTTTCAATTTAATGGTTTCCTTTTTTATCCTGCAACCCCCCCCCCCCCCACCACCACCACCCCCCCACCCCCAACTTCAGCCTAGTTGTAACACCCGGAGAAGCTCCGAACAGGACGCTGGACTTCGACGTCTAGCACGTTGAAAGATTAGACGAAAACACAAGCCGTGACCTGAGTACCAGTGATGTTTTAACTATTTCTTCACACATATTTTAACTTTTTGCTGACGGAAATTTCAGGATGCTTAACAAATCGCATTCTGCAGCAATGTCAGCCGTGGCCAACAGCTGCCACCGTCGATAGTTTTAGGAACATCTCTGTCCTTTGGGCAGGGCTTGAGAAGCTTACAGCAGGGTGCATTCAGATGCCAGCTTACATCATGACACTCAGAGCACAGCTGCAGAGCACAGCAGAGCATAGGAACTGGAGAAATTATCATGTGGCTAATAAATGCAGCAATAACTGTCCATTTCAGTGCTCCATGCTGAATTTTTGCACACTGTCTAAACTTAACTGGTAGACAGATTTTTGAAAAATTTTATAAAGTTTGCACCGCATTCTGGGATGTATGTGTGTTCTTTAATGGTTAAACAAGGGTTAAATAAAAATGCATGGTGATTTCATTTATTAATTACTCCTTTAGAACACTGAAAAACCCCTGTTAAATGTCATGTTAAAGGTCAAAGGTCAGTCAATCTCCATCAGGATTTTTCTGCTAGAATCCATAATCCATTAAAGCAAGTAGGTCCTAAAGCCGTTGAGCAGCACCAGATCGTCACAGTACCACCACCATGTTTAACTGTTGGTATGTTGTTGTTTTTCTTAACTTTAATGTTAGTTTTACACCAGTTTTAATGAGACATGCACCTGGCGGTGGTTGGAGGGACTGGTGGCGCCAGTGCTTGGCAACCTTGCCTCTGCACCTCAGCAAAGCTGTGGCTACAAACAGCTCAACATCAGTGTGAGAATGTGTGTGTGCATGGGTGAATGACTGGTTGTATTATAAAGTGCCTTGGGGGGTTGTAGAAGAAGGCATTGTATCAAATACATTTCCCAAAAGTTCCACTTTTGCCTTATTGGTCCCAGGATATTTTCCCAGAATTTATGAGTGTTATTTAAGTAGCTAACACTTTAACATTGCAGAGCAAACAGAGGCAGCAGAAGGGCTGCATTGCTGTTAGCCAATCAGTGGCAAGATGTTTTGCATATCATGAATATTAATGAGTATGACTCCAAATCCTTAGGTTACTTTTGTCTGATTTGAAGGAACAATATGTAAGAATTTTATAATGAAATGGTCATAAAACATTCTAACTTCTCATTCATGTTGGAATTAAAGTTACATTGAAAATGATTTCGAGCTCATACGGCCGACAGCAAGACGGCAAACAACCACACTTCCTGTAAATAAGTGTAGTAAGTGCGTCTTACAATAAAACACCCAAGAGTGCCAACTCTAGATATGACTATGTATTTATCTCCTTATCATATTACTGTATCTTACTTGTATTTACGGGCCACCTAAAATTATTTGGCGCTGATCTGTAACTGGTAACAGTCATGCCACTCACAGAACGGCAGTGAGATGGTAACTTTGTTTAAAAACTGAACTGCAGAAACAAATTTGACCACAGCATGTCATTCTTACTTCCTTCATGCATATTGCACCTTTAAGTAAGGAGGGAGAACCCTTTTCTGAGGACATCTTCCATATTTTATAGGTCTACAGACATTATGAAATTTATTTGAACTTCCTTCTAGATGGAGAATCTGATCTGAACTGAGATGTGACAGACACTCGGGGGAATTCACGATATAGTAAACAAGCTTTTGCTGACCAAGCTCACAGCAGAACGTGATCACGCATGCACACACAGCTGCATAAGTAGGGCACAGTCATTGCCTTGCACTCAGAGCTTTGGGTCTTATCACTTGGTGCTTAGAGGCAGATGCCAGGAGAACAAAAACAAAACAGAGTAATCAGAGAAACGGCAGAAACCAAAGCCAGCAGCTGTTAAGTATCACAGAGACACTGAACTGAAAATAAATAAATAAAAGCTCAAAAGGACATTCTACAGTGCATGAGGGGACGCAGCTGCCTTTCCAGTCCAACTGCTGAATCCGTTTGGGTTTAACCCAACCAGAGGAGGAGTGCACAGACCTTTACTTGTGAGAAACCCAAAAACACCACCAACATAAAAACGTCCCACAGCACAGGATGGACCGGCTCCTCGGGTCAAAAATTTGATATCCACTCACATTCCAAGGATTTGATGACAGAAATGTCCAAATTTGGACAGAGAAGGGTGTTTGCTTTGGTAGATTATTACGGCTTCTGAGAAGGCTGACCAGTGTCTTCGTCATCGGCCTTTAAGATTCTGTCTTTCCCTTAGGACAGTCTGCTCCTCCTCGACAAAACTGAGCAGCTATTATGTCGGGATTGTTGTACCTGCTTGCCTTCTGAAGAAGAAGAAGAAACAATCTTTTATATAACACCTCTCAATATTAAAACCTCAAGGCGCTTCATGAGATTGAAAATTCGAAATAAAAATCATTAAAAAGTCATTAAAGTATCATAATGATGGGAAAAGTAACATTTGTGATTGAATAAAAACGAGAGGAAAGGGAAAAAGAGAATGGATAAGGAAAGGTAATCAGTGGATTTTTTATAAAGGTCTACCAGTCTGTATTGGTAGAAATGAAAGAATATCTACATGTGATACACTCACTGCAGCACAGAATCACACTTTAACATTTTCCCACACTTCATCAGAGAGGAGAAGGATTTCAGCTTGCTCCAGTTACTTATCGGGACACGGCTGAGATATTGATCTTAAGTGAGCTGCTTCTCCATTAGCCGTGGTTCAAACAACATAATAAAAATATATCATTTATTGTTAGTGTTAATGTTAGTTCATAAATAATAGTTTTAGTTTATAAAGCTGACTTATATCTAGAGATGTTACAACCACATTTTTGCCCCTGATTTGAGTCCAAGTTGTTTGATTTTTGATTATCTTCCAATACCGAGTCCTGTTCTGATACCAGGTAGTGATGCAATGAGTTACAAAAGAAGAAATAATTTTTCCTTCTGTCTGTATTTGTCATTTTGTTATTTTAGCCTTAAAAGGTCACTCATTCAGGAAGTACATTTAACAGGAATCAAGATAATTTATTGCTATTGCACAGGTGTACAACCATATTGACTTTGTGCTTACTAAAGACAGCTGTAGTAAGAGGTAGTAAAATAAATGTAAAATAAATGCAACCACAGAAACTTATCCATGTGATCTACAGCTATGTTAGCTGAGATCTTTTTCCTGTCTGTAGAACATTCTTGATCCCATTCCATGATCTCACTGAACTTAACACTAAACATGAGAGCTCTGCTACCAACCTAACAACAACACCCTTTACACAAAGACACCATCATCACATACGTGGCAGGAGTCTCCGAGAAACTTAGAAGAAACTTCTCCAAACACAACATCCCGGTAAACTTTAAACCCAACAACACCCTCAGACAAAAACTGGTCCATCCAGAAGACAAAACACCCAAACAGAAGCTCAGTGGGGTCGTTTATGCAGTCCAGTGTAGTGAGGACTGTCCAGATCTTTACATCGGAGAAACTAAGCAACAATGGTACTCAGAGTAGTTTCTGCTCGTTAAACAACAACAGACAGCTACAGCTTATAAGCTTGACTCTCCCATATTCCAGTTCAATTCAATTCAAAAATACTTTATTAATCCCAGAGGGAAATTGATTGTAGTAGCTCAGAATAATAATAATAATCAAGTCATCAAAGAGTTATTGTATATTACAATGGCTGTTGGCAGGAAGGATCTCCAGTAGCGGTCAGTGTTGCAGCGAAACTGAAGAAGCCTCTGACCGAAGACACTCTTCCGTTGTTGGACAGTCTTGTGAAGAGAATGCTCAGGGTTGTCCATCATTTTCTTGATTCTCTGGAGAATCCTTCTTTGCATTATCTCCTCCAGTGGTTCCACAGTCGTCCCCAGAACAGAACCAGCCTTTTTATGAGGCTGTTGAGCCTTTTCAGGTCCCTGCTTCTGATGCTGCTACCCCAACAGACGATGGCTGAAGAGATTACACTCTCAACAACAGACTTGTAGAAGATCTGCAGCATCTTGCTACAGACATTGAAGGACCTAAGCGTCCTCAAGAAGTGCAGTCTGCTGTGTCCCTTCTTGTAAACGGCTTTGCTGTTCTTTCTCCAGTCCAGTCTGTTGTCCAGGTGAACTCCAAGGTATTTGTATTCCTCAACCACCTCCACTTCTTCTCCCATGATGGAAACGGTGTTTGACTCCACCCTGTTTCTTCTGAAGTCTAAAATCATCTCCTTTGTTTTGTTCACGTTCAAGGTCAGATGATTGTTTCCACACCATGCCACAAAGCGCTCCACCAGCTCTCTGTACTCAGCTTCCTGTCCATCTCTGATACACCCGACAACTGCAGAGTCATCTGTGTCACGTTGGAGGGGATGTTTAGGACCCAAATATGCAGATTACCCAGACGACAAGAGGCAGAAGTTGATTCAAAGTAAAAATCCTTTTATTGCAGGATAAAAGAACAAAAATTAATCCAAGGCAGTGAGCCAAAGTCCAAAAGTCCTGGAGCACAGGACAACCAAAGCTCCCTTAGAGTACCTAAAACCTAGAGACAAGAAGCTAACTAAGAGCACGAAGACCTAGAGATGAAACGCTCAGACAGAGCACGAACAAACGCTGACAACAAAACAATGGACCGACACAAACCAAAGACAAGACAGGGCTTATATAGACTGGGAAGATGAGAGGGAGATGAATTGCAGGTGTGTGGGGAGAGGGACCAGGTGAACACAATTACTAACTCAGGGAGGAGGAAGAAAACACTGGTGGGAAAAAACACACTAAATAATGAAAGGCTGTAACAAAGGAAAATGACCTAAGAGAAAAACAAAAGACCAGAAGGCATGAACCATAACTAATATTCTAAGGGGAAGCTGACACTAAAGGAAAACACTACAGAAAGAAACTACAGGGGCGTGGCTAAGAGGGGGCCAAGAGAGCACAGGACCTGGGAGAGAGGTCTGAGGAGGGAAACCTAGAGGGCAAATGGGGAACACGAGGAAGACGCAGACACGACACATGAGGGCGCTAGAAGACACAAAAGGAGCACCTAGAGACGAATGGAGGACAAAAGGACACACATGAGGTGAGACGCAGACCATGACAGTCTGAGTATTTCTGTAGATGACAGGTCTCTCATTTATACTGGAAGTCTGAGGTGTACAGGGTGAAAAGGAATGGTGAGAGTACAGTCCCCTGTGGTGCTCCAATGTTACTGATCGCCTGGTTTGATGTGCAGTTCTTCAGCCTCACAAACTGTGGTCTGTTTGTCAGGTAGTCTTTAATCCAGGTGATAGTTGAGGCCCCCACCTGTGTCTTCTGGAGTTTCTGGCAAAGTACACCAGGCTGGATTGTGTTAAATGCACTGGAGAAATCAAAGAACATGACCCTCACAGTGCTGCTTGTTTTGTGCCCCCCCCGGCACGTGCCTTTGGGAGTGGGTCCAGGGCCTCATTCTTCTTGAATTTTACCAGCTTTGACCCCTCACAACCACAAAACTTAAATGTTTTATTGATGTTTTCTGTGATAGACCAACACAAAATAGCACATAACTGTAGAATTGTTGAGTGAAGCTTAAGTTGATGTGCGTTTGTGTTTAACCTCCCATTGTAGAACCACATTTCACTTTGGGGTTTGCAGAAACTGATTTTTAAGAAAGTAACACAAAGCCCAATTTTTATAACCTGGAAAGCCATCCTATACATGTGAATGCACATTCTGGCCATGACCCATGGACAGATCTCAGTGGTGGGGCAGAATCTCTAGTAGCATAGGCAGCGCCAGGCGTTAGCTTAAGATTACTAATACAATGGTAATATTCGGTCAAACAATGGCTTAGCAACCCCAACCCTTGATAAACCCCTTGTGGTCTTCAGTCTGCATCCACGGAGAACAGGGACCACTAACAATCACTAAGCAACTGTAAAGCAACTGCAGGAACAAAACCCTGGCACTGCTCCTGTACGGTTGTCTTTTAAAATGTCTCCGTGTGCATTTGGCCAAGGAACGCAAAAATAGCTCAATAATCTAAGGTTAGATTTATGAGCTGTCTTAAGAGTTCTAGCCAAGCAACTTTAGCTTACCCCATTGACAGATTTTTTACTCCAAACAAGAACATTTGGATCAAACGCCAGAACAAAGGGAAGAATATATTGCAATGTTTTGCCACGTTTGCTGTGTCCCTACATGACACCTGGTGAACTGCAAATGGGACTCTTTATGTCCTTCTGTCAACAATGGATTTCTTCTTGTCCCTCTACAGTATATTTCAATTTTACTTGATTTTCTTTCTTTGCTTTATTCAGGCTCATCCTTTTAAGGCTAAGTCATGAAGATGTCTGAAATATGGTTGTTTTGTAGGAGAAATTTAAAGCTTGTGGAGAAAACTACGTCTGCTCCTCCTGCTTTGTCATATTTACAGTGAGAAATGCAGAAGTACTGATATTTATTTTACATGATCTTACACACACACACACACACACACACACACACACACACACACACACACACACACACACACACACAGAACTGGAGGGAGCACTGCGCTCCATTGACCTCCACTTGACACCTCAGAAAAATCACAGAACACTCACACTAAATTCTCTCTCTTCTGACATCTGATTGAAACTTTTATCTTATTCTCTGGTTTGCTTCTGATAGTGCACCTTCTTCTCCTCATCTATTTATCCCCGTGTTGGCTTTGGTTTGGAGCTGCATCTGGGGGGTTTGCTAGATCTGCAGAAATTCGTCTTTTTATCTCAACAATGCGACTCCGATTTATAACTGCATACAACTTTTTCATGCATTTGCATGGACTGAAAAACAAGTCAGCCAATTGTTTGATTGGGTAACTTATATCGCAGAAGAAGCAAGACGATATGAAAGTTTACACACCTGTGACGGAAGGTATTCAAAGAAACGCGGCTAACTTTTTATATCGTGGAAGGAAATGACAAGAAAAGTGGGTTTGGAGGTGGCGAGTGGCTGTATGAGGAGGTGGAGGAGAATCAGGGACACATCAGTTTGTGTTAAAAAGTCTCAAATGTTCCCCAGAAAAGTGCTAAACCCTCTGTTGTCCCGATGGGGAACTGCTTTACAACACTCCCCAGGAAACCTAAGGGTAACCAACAGAGGAGCTCTTTTAAATAAGAATGTGAAACTGAGGGGATTTTCGTTGATCCGAAGCCAAATAAAATTAAAATAACTGAAAAGACAACGACAGAACAGTCCTCAGATGGACCCAATAAGAACCTGTTTGTAGGCTTATAAGAAACTGCCTCTGAGTCCTAGGACTGGTTCTTCCTGCCTTTTATATGTAACATCTATAGATGCCTTTTCTCTGCCAACACATCAGATTTGAATCAGTGAGTGATTACAAGGTTCCTACAGAACTTGAGAACATGTGGAGTAGGTTTGAGTTTGGTTTGTTGGACTAGGGTGCAGATGAGAAAAGCAGCCGAAGAGTAAAAAGACTTTAGAGACGGATGATAAAGGAACAACAAGAGGACCAGTAGTGGAAGATAAACCGACAGCAGCTGATGAGGGAGAGCGTTTTAGCTCCCCGAAGGTCTTCTTTGTGAGACGGAGCTGCCCTGCTGATAGAATCAACAACAACAGGAGGAAGAAAAACACATCCAAGCATCCAAACATCAAGCACTGAGCTAATACCACAGAAACTGGGGCAGGCTCACATCAGTGACACACATCAACACTGAAAAGCCAAAAGGAAAAAGGAAGAAGAAGATGGACAAAAGTGCCGATGGCAGAAATGTGGTGGTGCACCCACCCAGGACCAGAGAGCTACTGCCCCCCTCGTTTCTCTCTTCATCCTTCCTCATCTGTTCTCTGACCCTGTCCCCTCCTCCTTCACCCCCCTCCCCTCTCCTCTCACATGGCATTGCTAGCGCACCGTTCCCACAGTTAGAGCAGGGAGAGCGCATCGCCCAGCTCACATCTCTGCCTCTCTCCGCGCTTCTCTGGCATTCCTCTGCTTCATCTCTACCGCTGCTGGTTTCTACTCTGCAGCTCAAATCCTGAAAGAAAGAAACATCCTGAAGCTTCAGCATCAGAAACAAGCAGAGAGAAAACCTGTGAGGGACTGATCCTGTCAAGAACTGAGGAGTGATTGTATTTTTGTTCCAGGTTTTTGATGACTGACCTGCACTTCTTCAAAGGAAGACTGGAAAAGGGAGAAGAAACGCTTTTGCAGGCTTGTTTTGGTTTGAAGAATAAAGTGATGCATCAGCAAGACCACAGCCAGGAACTTGAAAAGTGAAGAGACGAGAACATTTCCACATCACAAAGGAAAGCAGGCTTCCCTGTTTCCACACAACCTGTCCCACCTGCTGAAGCTCAGCCATGCAGGTGTCCATCGCCTGCACAGACCACAACCTGAAGAGGGGCAATGGAGATCACAGCAAGCAGAGCACCACCAGCCCCAACGTGGTCAACCAAGCCCGAGCCAAGTTCCGCACCGTGGCTATCATCGCTCGCAGCTTCGGCTCCTTCACGCCACGCCACATCTCCCTCAAGGAGTCCACGGGGAAACACACGGGGATGAAGTACAGGTGTGTGAGAGTTGCAGCTACGAGTGTGTGTGTGTGTGTGTGTGTGTGTGTGTGTGTGTGGTGTTGGAGTAGAAAACATCCGTGATCACTTTTCTTTCCTCTGCATGTGTTTTTCTGCTCGTATCTGATACCTCCTGTTGGGATTGATGCTGTTGTTTGTTTGAAATCAAATATTTGGTGCAGAATTTTGAAGAACCATAAGACACTTACAATGACATATTTTTGTTCTTTACCTAAATGTCCCAAAGCCTTAAATAAATAAATACATCAATTAAAATAATAAATAATAAAACAATATTTTAGTTTTGAGCTAATAAATGCCCATAAATCAACATAATCTTCTTAGATTTAAACTTGTATTGGGATTAAATGTACAGATATTGTGGTAAATCTCACTGATAGTAATGTATCTTGCCATCCTAATCTGATTTTCCAGACAGGAATGGGTAGAAGTATTCATGCACCTTTGCCAGAATCCTAAATCCACCCATTTCCATCTGAGACACCTTCTGCCAGCTCCGTCCTCTGTTTCACTGATCTCACACGACACATTTAAAATCTGCTCAGTGATGGTTCTGACCGGTCCGCTCTTCTTCTCCTGACCTTCTCCTCACACGTTTCTCTAGTGTAAAGAAATTCCTGCCTCTTCTTCTCCCTCCACAAACACCGACGGTCTAATGTTCTCAGTGGCTGAATGAAACGGCGCTCTTTTCCTCTGCTTGTCTCCCACACACCTGAAGGGTTTTCTGCCTCTGCGGTTCGGTGAGACAGTTCTGCAGTGTGGGCAGAGTGTCTGAGCTGGGTTTGACCTCAGCAGCGCTGCGGCTCAGGGCACCTTTATTTAGGACTTCTGTGGCTTCACACTGTAAATCTTACCTAAAACTTTGATGCACTTAATATTGTCCTCTGTGTGTGTGTGTGTGTGTGTGTGTGTGTGTGTGTGTGTGTGTGTGTGTGTGTGTGTGTGTGTGTGTGTCATAGTAGACCTAAATCTGTTTGCAAATAATAAATCAAGCCTTTCTTAAATGTTTGATACCTAACCTCCTAAGAACCAGAATCCATTGACTTATTGCACATATTTTATTCTCTTCAAGTTAGAGCTTTTTAAAATTATTTTGTCATGCTGGGTTGAAGTCTTTATACCCACATGAAAGAATCACACACGGAGAGAGGTAAGTAAAAATACAAATGTTTTAATATAAAGAAAATTAACGAGAACGAAGGGCGCTGATCCAAACTGGGCCAGGGGGGTTAACTCCGGTTTGAGCAGGAGAGGGAGGCAAGCCAGGTCTGAGCTGGAGATTGTCTGGTGGAGAGGAGTAACAGGTGGAAGTGTACGATCCAGGACAGGTGAGTGGTGGAGAGCGGAAGGCCAGAGGAGCTGAGCGACGTTGAAAGTATAGCACACTTCAGGCAGACAGGAACCGAGGTTAGAATCCAGGGTTGGTACTGGAGCAGACAGGGAAGATTTAAATGAGCACAGGAATACACACTATTCAGAGTTCTCAAACAGGAACAGAACGTGGTGAGGCTAGAGTACCCAGTAATAGAGTATCAACCGGCGCTGAAGTGTGGCAACATCGCTCCTTAAATCCTCTGGTCCTGCTGATGGAAATCAGCTGCAGCTGTGACTCTCCGACACACCCACCTGCAAAACACTTAGGTGCACAACCAAAAGAGAAAAAGGCACAACCATGACACATTTTGAGACTCTTGACTTTAAGTTTCAACTTTTTTTTGTTTTTCTTTCTTTTTTTTTTAGAAGTTAGTTAAAAATTTCTTTCAATTTATTTATTTTTTGCATTTTTAAGAGAGTTGACTAATCTGTAAGGGTTAGAATAGTTTTTTTCTTTTAAATCACAACAAATTCATGTTAATGGAGGTTAATAAAATAAGTTATTGAAACAACATTACTTTGCAAACATGCATAATTTTCCCTCTGCCTTTAAAAGTGGGAGAATGATTTGGTTTAAGGAACTGATTTAAGCTGATTATTATTAAAATTAAATACTTTTATTAACTGAGAGCTGGACTTTTTATGTGATACTTTTCTAGCTGTTTCAGACGAGTCAGCTCTCAAAAACATGAAAGTTGTATTATTTTATTAACTGAACAAAACAGTCTTGATAAATTTCAAACATTACAATTACTAAATAATAATAAATCATATACGTCTATGAAGATAATGATTATATGAGCTAGGGTCTCAGGAGGATAGAATAAAATATGTTCCATTTGAACTTCTAGCTGGTTTAAAAACATTTTATTTTGATAATGTAATTTTTTTTTGTTCTCAACTTTCTTCATAAATATGCCTAAATCAAATGTCATGGTGTTGAGGTCACGGTGCACCTCTACTCCCCGGTTTCTTCACTGGTTTTCCTGATTCGGCTGCTGGTGTTTTTCCATGTGCTCCAGCCCCTTTTTCCCCATTGGGTGTTTTACACATTTTACACGTCGTTGTTGCCAGGACTTATATTACCGTGAAAAGCGTTTCTTATATTACGCTGTCTGGTTTCTGAGGCCGTCTAGATGACATGTAACGCGAGTTAGCTGCGATGCCGCCATCACAGTAATGAGAGCAGGTCAGGATCAAACAGGCGCGGGCTCCTTGTCACTAGCTTCCATCAAACTGGAGAGAGAAACAAACACACACAACATGATTAGAGTTAAAGGGTACAAAGCAACATTATTTGTTTCAGAAGAATTACTCAATTTCTGTCAATTCTGATGGCGTTTCAGCTAAAATAACCTGAAACAGGTTTAGTAATATCTGATTATTTTTACTTTTTAAGCTGCTATCCACTCTGGTAAACAGTTTTAGAAACCTATAGCCAGTTTTTGCTGGTTTTAGTTACTTGTTTTGATAAATTATATTTTGTAATTTCATTAAAGGGACTATAAGGAAGTTTGACGGTCAAAACTTGTATAGTAATAATAAATGTCTTCTTCATACATTCTCCTGCAATGCCATGGTCCTGTAGAATGAGCCCTGGCATTTTTACTGTGATTGCCTGTTTTTCTGTAAAATCACAGAAAAGAGAGCTGCTCGGGTCGAGCAGGCTGCTTCATGCGCGTTCACGCTCAGGCATCGCCCGTAGCATTTGCTATCAGTAGCTTTAACAGCAGAGGAAGAGCTAGTGTCAACTCAGCGACTTTGTCGCTGTTCCTAACGCCTAGTGATGAACCTAGCTACATTTCTGAGGACCCTTAGCTACTTTCTTCTAGATATTTCCTGCAAATTAGCCACAAAATAGCCATTTTCGCTTCGAACCGTTCTTTGGATTGACGTTGTTTCAGGTGTCATCAAGGATATAAATGTTACAGATGGTGTGAGCGTCATTGATGCTTTAGCTCACCTAGTAAGATGTCTGACTCTCATGCAGAAGACCTGGGTTTGACTCCAGTTGTGAATATAATTAGCCATTTTGAGTTTCTTTTTTACATTAATGATATATTTTTTACAGTAATAAGACGCCCAAATTTTTATTTGACACTTGCCGAACAGCATTGAATTAATAGATAAAACAGATGTGGGTTCAACTTTCATTTTGGAACAATTTTTCAAGCAAGGGAAGGGAATGATCTGAGCATGCAGGAGGACTGACCCATCTTAAACCTTTGTCGGCTTGCTGAAGAGAAAGGTATAGAACCAAATTATTTAATTAATTAGCTGCACGTTCTCCTGTCCTCTGTCCTCCGAGCCACACACACACACACACACACACACACACACACACACACACACACACACACACACACACACTGCACGTTCGGGCCAGCGAGACAGTGCAGCTGCAGAGACAGAGGCACATTATTTTTATTAATTTGCTGTGCTCTTCTGTCCTCCGGGCCACACACACACACACACACGGGACTGTCTCAGCTGTTATTTTTGTTAAGGAGTGTGCACGTACAGCGTGCGCACCTCATGCACGAGCTTACTTTTGAAGCTGCAGTTATGCGTTAGGCCTGAGTGGCGATCGCGATCATAAAAACTTCAAACTTCTTTAGAGTCCCTTTAATTACATTTTATCAGCAGAGCCTAAATTGAATGTTTTTGGTTATTAAATGTTTTGCAACTATAAATGATTAAATGTGGCCTCAAACTGGTGGATAGCGTTACCCACCAAGTTTTGGTCATTTTGATAAGCTGTACAGGTTCTCACATGCTGCTCTGCCTTTTTCTGGTGTTTTAACATGTGGAACTTGTGATAAACGATCAGTTAAATGTGTGTCTGCGCATGATGGATAGATGGAAATCATTAAAGTTAAACCTAATCCGTTAGAACTAGGCCCTGGTGGTGAGTTTTACAAAAAAAAAAACTGCAGCCATCAATAAACAATTATTAAATTGTCATGGATTTTATCAATATGTTTATCAATAGCCCATTTCCTATAGTCGAAGAGAAAAAGGAGACAATGAGCAGACAAGGCAAACAGTTATAACTGTGGCGTAATGCATGAGGCAAAATGCCCCGAACATCTGGTCACAGAGTTTATTTATACCAAGAGATAAGAAAGGAATGAAAGAGAGAGAGAGAGAGGGGGGGGGGGGGGGGGGGGTCCAAGAATGTGTGTGTGTGTGTGTGTGTGTGTGTGTGTGTGTGTGTGTGTGTGTGTGTGTGTGTGTGTGTGTGTGTGTGTCTGAAGTGGGCATGCAAGGAGGCATAGAGCAATACATATTACGTTCAGTTGATTGAGTCAATGATCAAGAATTAATAAACATAAAATTTCCATAACAGAAATAATAATAAATCATTTTGTCACCATTTTCTTTACACGCATGTTTTTATTTTGTTCTGTTTTTGCAAGTGAGGATGTCAGAACAAAGGGACAAGACATGGGCGACGTCAGGTCTGAAAAGCATCTGTCACTTCCAAAAAAGACCCTACCCTCCCTGTTGTGCATTCGGGAAATTGTGCTCAACTTCCAACTCTGACTCCTTTGACTCTGTTTTTAGCAGAGCGACCGATTAGAATCAATTCTTAATCAAATTAATTTCCCTCTGGGATTAACAAAGTATTTTTGAATTGAATTGAATCAGAAATAATAATTAAAAATGCTTTTTCAGTGTTCCACACCTTTAAAATGTGAACCCTTCACTGTGTTACTTAAATTAATGCGTAATTGTATATAATTATCTCTATTTCAGTATTAAATGGTAAATGGTAAATGGCCTGTATTTGATATAGCGCCTTCTAGAGTCCTAGAACCCCCCAAGGCACTTTACAACACAATCAGTCATTCACCCATTCACACACACATTCACACACTGGTGGGGATGAGCTACGATGTAGCCACAGCTGCCCTGGGGCGCACTGACAGAGGCGAGGCTGCCGAGCACTGGCGACACCAGTCCCTCTGACCACCACCAGCAGGCAACGTGGGTTAAGTGTCTTGCCCAAGGACACAATGACAGCGACAGACTGAGCGGGACTCGAACCTGCAACCTTCTGATTACGGGGCGAGCACTTAACTCCTGTGCCACCGTCGCCCCAAAGCATTTCTGACTCTGGGCTTTTCCCTATGGTTTACCAGGGGCCTCATTTATCAAGCTTGCTTACACACAAAACGGGGTCGGAAAACTGCGTAAGCAACTTTCCACGCAAACTTTGGGATTTATGAAAGAAAACTTAGTGGAAAAATGTTCGCAACTTTAAGTTGACTAAGGACCTGGCTTACCCCCATCTCCAATCAGCCAAAAAGAGCACGTCACCCCTCTGTTCATTGAGCTCCACTGGCTACCGCTAGCAGCACGCATCAAATTCAAATTGCTAACACTAGCATACAAAGTCCGAGATGGTACGGCTCCCATCTACCTGAATCCTCTTGCAAAGGCTTACGTCTCGGCCCGGCCGCTCCGGTCATCACAAGATCGTCGGCTAGCAGTGCCTACACCACGCTCAGGACAATCCAGACTCTTCTCATGCATCGTTCCACAAATGTGGAATGACCTTCCAAGCACTACCAGAACAGGAGCTTAATTTTCAATTTTCAAGAAACTCCTGAAGACCCTGCTCTTCAGAGAGCATCTTCTTAACTAGCACCCTCCCTGCATCCGTCCCCCCTCTCTACTGTCCACTCCTTGTTCCCTACTCCCCATGACTGATGTCAAGTTGTTGTTATTGTTGTTGTTGTTAGCCTCAAGGGCAACATGCCGATTATCACTTGTAAGTCGCTTTGGACAAAAGCGTCTGCTAAATACATAAACATAAACATTTTGGACATGGAGAACACCTGCAGTGCTGCTGCTGAGAAGGATATAATTATGAAATCCTGCAGCATTATCACTTGTACTGCTTTGTTTTCACACAGAACAAGACCCCTCACATGCACTGACATGCGCGCGCGCGCACACACACACACACACACACACACACACACACGCACACACACTCACACAGAGCCTGAAGCGCAGAATACGGAATGCAGAATATCAGCAGGGGGACAGACTTAGACAGAATGTCATGCGTCTGTGACAGTGTGAGCGTCCTGTCACTGTGACCCGATTGACCATGCACCCTGGTTACTTAGACAAAGGAGATTTCCGTTTGGGTGACTGGTTAGCGTGCGTGAGACTTTCACCTGGGAGTCTGGGGATTGAATCCTGATTGGACCATTTTTTTTAATAACCGCCACAGATCTCTCTGAAGAATTCACAACATTGACGGCTTCAGCAACATTGTGCCACTCCGTGGATTTTCTCTTATTTGTTTTGCAAAAGCACTTCCTTTCATTTCTCCACCTCACCCACAAGTACCTCAATTTCCGCTTCTATGAAATAGCGCTTCCTTGATCTGCGGTTGTGATCGAAATGCTGCAACAAGCCAGCTTATGTATATGCATGAGATCCACCAGGCACTTTGCATTGACCATTTATGGCAGTAAGTGGGCGTGGTGAGGGCAGGATGTGACTAAAAAGCAACTGAGAACCTTTCTTGTTAGTCTCTGATTTATGAAGCAGAGATTGCGTGCAGCTGTGCGTACTCCATGTTTGATAGATCACAAACCTACTTGGCGTAAGTACATTTTTTTGATGAGCTTAAGTACGGTTTTAGTAAGGATTCTACGCGATGTTTGATAAATGCATTTACTTGCCCAAACTGGTAAAATGTGTGTTGCTGCAAGTTCTGGGAACCTAAACACTTGTAGAGCAAATGTTGCACAACTCAGACCCGTACACCCACCGGCTCGGTCAGAGGAGGCTGTTGGTAACCAGCGCAGTTTTCCTGTCAAATTGTCATAAAATGTTGAGCAGTCTGAGGACGGAGGAAATAATGACTTCTGAAGACGGCGTAGAAGTTCTAGAGCTGTGCGGGAACAGACGAGGAACAGTGAGCGACAATACTAGAGTGCACTAATTATTCTTGCATTGTTCTGACAGTAACGCTCTGAGAGTGTCCACAGGACCACACCTTCCTGTCCCCCCTCTCTCCCTCCATGTTAGCCTTTTCTTTTAGATTCAGGAAGTGAACAAAGGGTTGCACACCATCTGCTCTGGTACTGCATGGTCAACAAAAACACAAGCGGAGTGTACTTGTGTGAGGGTTATTTGTGCTTTCACACAACACAAGAACACACAGCAGGACATCCTAAACATCTTAACACTGACGACTTTTCAACACTTTCCTCACTGACTGATGTAACACGATGCATATTGCCTCCTACCAGCTTGTTGGAGTATAAATCATTTAAATTTTAAGAAGTTCAGACTGCAGCAGAGTGGTTTGCTGGGTTTGTGCGCGCGCGGAGATCCCGGATGCATTTGAGATAACTGGATGATTAACAGCACAGAGGCGGGCAGTAAAAATGTTTTCTAGTGCAGTTTTTGAATGTGCTGCAGAAATGAATCCACAGTGACAGTATCGCTCTGCAGCAGGAGCTCGTTCCCTTTACTCAGACTTGTCCAAACAAATAAGCAAAGTGATAAAAAACTGGCTGCTTAGTTAAATTAATTAAATATATGAATAGATGTAACACACATACACACATTCACATGTACAATTAATGATTAGTTTTTGAGTTTTGTTAGAATTGACCCAGTGAGGCAAAAACATTATCACCTACACTGAGACAAATATTTAGCAGATTTTATCTTCTGTCTTTGTACTCTTATACCATGATCTTTCCATCTGATGCATAAGTTGAATGTCTTGTCAGTGGAGTGCATTATACAGCTAATAGCCGCCATAGGTTTGTTTTCAACAGGTGCACAGCAGTGCATATCACACATGTCCCAGACGCGTTGTGTCAGCGTGGCACAAAATTCAAATGCTGGGTCCATTTTCTACGTTCTCCGCTTCCAGAACATTTCAAACTCAGCAGTTCAGATCAGGCCAGACAGGAAATCAAACACGGGAGGAGTGCAAAGCCACCCATTCATCCATTATCTTCCTCTATTCCAGAGTCAGGTCACGTGGGCAGTAGCCTAAGCAGGGAGGCCCAGCCTTCCCTCTCCCCAGCCACTTGGGCCAGCTCCTCCGGGGGAATCCCAAGGCTTTCCCTGGCCAGCTGAGAGACATAGTCCCTCCAGCGTGTCCTGGGTCTTCCTTTAGGCCTTCTCTTGGTTGGACGTGCCTTGAAAACCTCACCAGGGAGGCGTCCAGGATTCATCTTAACTAGATGCCCCAGATACCTCAACTGGCTCCTCTTGATGTGAAGGAGCAGCAGAGCCCCTCCCAGATGACCAAGTTTTTCACTCTATCTCTGACCCCAAAATTACACTATGTCCGCTCCGCTCTGGCACGAACTCCACAGCAAAAATGGTCCCGTTGTAGTCAATCAGAGCTGTTCCTCTACTGAAGCCGTGCGGCGCAGTGCGCCGCCCGCCATTCCACCATCCGGCAAAAATAGGATCGATTCTATTTTTGCCGGACACCGGAGCACCTCCGCAGTCAATGGACAGAAATCACAACTGCCCAACAGGAAAGGTAGCAAACACAACTTCCGTTATTTCACAATAAATCAATAAACAAAACGTGTTTTTTGTTTCATATGCACAGGTTTAACAACTTTTAACAACTATCAATGGCGGTTGAACTTTAAATGCACAAAAATAAGCCATAAATACAGTTTCCACTATCAAAGTAGTCACACTTTGTTGATCCAAACACTGCTGATCTCTCAACACAAATGATGGGCAGATTAACAGTTCATTTCGATGCTTCTCCCACACAACGGGTGTTTGGATCTAACTTCCGCATTTATTGCTCGGACTGTATCGCAAGATCTCGAAAATCCTGCGTATGCCTGTTTGCGGACCTCAGGTCACCGCACCGGAGCGAAGCCGTTGTAGAGCGGGTATAGTATAATTTGAGTTTGGAAGCGAGCGGCAGCGGAAAACGGGGGCAGAGCGGAGATAGTGGAATTTTGGGGTTAGGGAGAGACAGCCTGCGGAGAAAGCTCAATATGGCCGCTTGTATTCACAATCTAATACGTTTGGTCTCTACCCAAAGTTTGTGACCATAGGAGAGGGTAGGAATGTAGATTGACTGTTTAAATCAGTCTTTGCCACAACACACTGAACAATGCCCGCATCACTGCAGACGCAGCACCAATCCATCTATATATCTCACACTCCATCTTTCCCTCACTTGTGAACAAGACCCTGAAATACTTAAACTCCTCCACTTGAGGGAGGACCTCATCCCTGACCAAGAGAAGGCATCTGGGACATTTCAAAATAAAAGACACCTGTTGATTTTCTATTGTTTAGCTATTAAAAAATATACTTCATTATCAAAAGGACGGAAAATAAAGCGCAGAGCTTCTGGACACACGTTATGCCTTTTGTTTGTTTTCATGAGAACTAGTGACATCACGAGTGATCTTGCAATTCTCCTGCGATTTTGAGATCTTACAGGACCAGCTGTGTGGAGAGTATTTGCAGCCACTGTGTGTAGGAAGTCTGAGGTTGCGGTGCAATTACGTCTTTTACGTCACGTGCTGCTTACAAATCTGGAGGAAAGCAGGGCTCTTTCTTTCCAGTTCGGTTTACTTGTCACTTATCTTTCTTTCTACTTTCTCGTTGGTTTACTTTTTGTTTTTCAACTTTATTCCCCTTCTGTCTTTGATTTGCTGGCTTGTCTATTTGCTTTTCACGCTGGAAGCTACCTAGACCCACGGCCTGTGCAGAAATAGTCCAGGTCACCTGAGGAAGCTAACTCTGGTCCATTTAAGCTGACCAGCTCTGGTGTGAAAATGCTGCTGTTCTTGTTTTAATGGAACCACAGTTTGGGACAAAAAGGAATCATGATGAAATCCATGTTCCAAATTTTCTGATAAATTAGCATCTAGGATAGCAGCTGCTGCGGAAAGCGGCTGACCTGGAGCTACTGATTGTCACACAGACTCGATATAGGCCTGCAGGTGATCGGGCTTTCTCGGTGTTGGCTCCTTCTCTTTGAAATGAGCTTCCACTTGTCATTAAACCGTCACCTTTGCTGCAGGTGTTCAAGAGTCATTTAAAGACTCACTTTTATCGTTTGGCTTTCATGTGACCTGGTTTTATGCTTTTAACTCCTGTGCCACCGGGCGACAGTGGCACAGGAGTTAAGTGCTCGCCCCGTAATTGGAAGGGTGCAGGTTCGAGCCCCACTCAGTCTGTCGCTGTCGTTGTGTCCTTGGGCAAGACACTTAACCCACGTTGCCTGCTGGTGGTGGTCGGAGGGACCAGTGGCGCCTGTGCTCGGCAGCCTCGCCTCCGTCAGTGCGCCCCAGGGCAGCTGTGGCTACATTGTAGCTCATCCCCACCAGGGTGTGAATGTGTGTGTGAATGGGTGAAAGACTGATTGTGTTGTAAAGTACCTTGGGGGGTTCCAGGACTCTAGAAGGCGCTATATCAAATACAGGCCATTTATTATTTACCATTTTTATGTTTCTTTTACATTTTGTATTTTGCTTTTATCTTCTTTTAATTAATATCTATGTTTGTTGTGTTCAGCGCCTTGGGCTCCCGCAAAGACAGTGGAAGGTGCTACATGAATGAAGATTGACTGATTGAAATTAAAATCCATTATAGTGGGGGTGTTTCAAACCAGCCACAACACGGGCATTGTCAGGTGCATCCCAGAAGTAGCTCGCCGCACTGCTAAAGTTAGCTTCAGGTTCTATTTTTGCTGCAAACCGCTTCTGGGACACGATACAATACAAGTGACCTAATGGCTTATTTACTCTCAGTATCGTGCCAGAGGTGCATCGGTGTGTGACTTTGATTAAGGAAGTGGAGAGGAACAACATCGTATATAACATCAAATGTGATTTCCTTCATTTTTGGTGTAATGGCAGCTGGCCTAAACTTGACGGATTTTGTGATCTCACAAGTTAAGTGAGGAGCATAGCAGAGAAGACAATCTATGGCAGATATTCTCATGATGTGTACTGGCATGTTGTGAAAGTCGCAAGAAAACCGTCTGATGCTTCCGGTGTGAAGCAGGGGTCAGAAATGTGCCCAACTCTGCATCAGTCTAGCTACATCCTCAAACGCTCATGCGCGCTCTGTAACTGATGATGTCTAAAATTATTGTCTAATGCGCTCAGTTGAAATTGCATGAGGTTCTACGAGACTGTGTGTGTATGTGTGTGTGTGTGTGGGGGGGGGGGGGGGGGGGGGGGGTTATTGCCTACATTATATCACCATAGAGCTCCGGACGTCACGTGACTCTCAGAGTGTAGGCGCCATGCTGGCAGGCATCAATGTAAACAAAATGGATGGGACTGTTGGAGTTCACTTCATATTTTAAAACTGAAGATATAGTTTTATGTGCTCTGAAATTAAATGGTCTAAACATCTCCGACCCTTACCATGCCCCTGGGTTACTTATAAAACTCCAGAAGCTGTTGGAGCGGACCTTTTACCGGATTTGAGATACCTTGACATTACCATGGTAAGAATTCACGCAGTGAGACAAATAATAGCAATCCAAAGTACTTTCTATGTGTGATCTAAAATGTGATCAACCGTTGCTTAAAAATTAAATACAGCTTGGCCGGTTCCTCGCTGTGGTCATAAGACACGTAAACAGCAGCACGCAGAAATCACGAATGATTAGGCAAAGTTTTACGTGATGTTTACTTGTTGCTATGAGCAACAAGACAGAAAGAGCCACCCCAAAATAAGTTTAGGAAGCCCACTAAGAATCGCAATAGAAGCATTTAAAATTCATACCATATACAGTCGAGGAAATGGTTTAAGTACCTGATAGGAAGTGGTCGCTGCATAAGCGAAAACCTTTGCTCCCAGGATCCCACAGTTTCATTTTAGCCTGGTCGCTAGCGCGTTTCATTGCGATGATCCAATGTTTGCGGCGTTCCCAAACTTGGGGAATCAAAATCGCATAATCTGCGTCTGCGACATCCTGGGAAACAACAGGTATCTACCATATTTCCCGTTTCTAGTTTGGGTTTTCTGCAAATCACAATAGCCTAACTGCGGGCAACTGCCTGCCAAGATGGCGCCATTCAATTTGAACCGTTGCATGCTGGGAGAAGTGACGTCAACTCCCAGATCTCTATACAGGGTAGGACTATCACTTTTGCAGATTTCTAAAAAGTCATGTGATTCATGAAAAAGGGAAAACTCTGCATTGCAGCTTTGAGCAGATTACTGCTTTCATGTGAATGATAATTTATTCCATTGCCACGGGGAGATTTTATTCACACCACATCTAAAGGTTGTTTTCAGCAGAAAATGGAAGTGAAGCTAGCAGTTGCACTGGTCATAATGTTGTGATATGTCAGAATAACCTTGTAAATAAAACGATGAAGACTGTTAGTTCGGCTGTGTGAGCAGGACCATTACTATTTCACATTACACTGTTAAATAACTATAAAACACAAACAGCAGCAGAGTGTAAAACGAAAAGAGCTGTTAAAGGGGCTCTAATGAGGGCTGTGTTCCATTTAGATGTAGTTCTGCTCATGAACAGTTTCACAGAACAAGCAGCCTGCATGGCTGCAGGGATGAAATGGAGCCTGTGTAAATGCACATGTGCATCCCTTCACCTGGGGCTCATGTTGTAGAAAGGAGCCTGTCGAAAAAAAACCTTCAAGCTGTGATTGTTGCTGCTGCGTAACAGTAAAATGTTAATTATTCACAGGAGTAATGGGCTCAACACACGGGAGGCGACAAACGACCGCGATCAGCGAAATTTGTCACCGTCGCTTTTATTACCTGACACACGGGAGGCGATCCGCGGCAGCGGCAAAGCCGTCTACGCGTTCTGTTCCATGGCGAAATCGAAACTTCCGTTGTTTTGTTTGGCTGTGTCAGGTTGGAGGGAATTAAGGTTATTTAAGCGGTTCAGAGTTAATAAAGTGGTAGATATGATGTTTCACAAGGTGCTGCTAGAGTTATGTGAAATCTTCTGATTTTACTATATAAAACATAATAATAATCAACCTCTCCTCCATGTTTGCTCAGAGATGTACGGAGCATCCTGTCCGCTCATTGGTCAGTGAACAAAACCTCCGTTGATTGGTCCTCGTCCGAGCGACAGCGATGAAAAGTTGAAAATGTTTCAACTTTCTGGGATCGCGTCGCTGGGTCGTCTGTGCACGACACGTGCACGAGCGCAAAATTTCACACGCACGTTTTTCGCGTTTCGCTTGGTAGGAGGGAGACCCGCGATTATCGCTTTGTCCCGCATGTCTCATTGAAAATGAATGGAGGAGAGGCGATGTCGCCTCCCGTGTGTCGAGCCCGTTAGGCTGTAGCTGAAGCAGACCTTGAGTAAAAATCTTCTTTTTATTCTGTAAATCTTCTTTTATTGCTTTAGAACATGATATGCCACTTAGCAACAAACTCTGCTTTTGACAGTTGCTCAGATGTTATCTGAACTTTTTTGCTAAATCTCTAAGTTGTCGTCCGGCTCACGTTACTTTCAGCTTTCTAGCTTCACAAAGCGTCGGGATGGTTTGTCAGGTTTGTTCTCAGAAGTGGAGGCAGAGTGATGTAAGTAACTCAGAGTAGGGGAGGAGATGCTTAGGGAGAGGGTGACACAGGCTGATGTTAGAGAAAGGTCACCCTAATCATGCCATTAGTAATGATGGTTATTAGCACGCTGATCCTTTCAAAGAGCTGTCCTTTTATTCTAAAACAAAACTCCTGTCCTCCCCAACAACATTAGTCACTCCCAAAAGCTTTCTTAAGTCAGTAATTAGCCCGTCATCCTCGCAGCGATTAACACAAACAAGTTTGTCTCTCATGAGCCTCATAGAAGGGTCTATTTTTGCTTTCTGCTGTTTTGTTGTTGCATGTTTGTTTGGATTTAGCTGCAAAACCAAATGAATATGGATTTGGATGCTTGATACATAGATTAATATCAAACGCTCCGAGTGATCTACGTGTTCCTCTCATTCAGAGAGGATAATTACCGGGGCGTTACTGCTAGGAAGAATAATTAAATCTACAACCTCTTACATTTTCTGCCCTTGACTCTAACAAGTATTTATAAAAAAGAAGTGCCTTTTACTGTTTGGATGCAGTTGTCACTCTTCTTCCTCCTACTGTTGTATATAATTATGACAAAAATATGTGGATTATTCTGATTTTACAGGGACTGTATAGGAATTCCTTTAGTTAAAAAGATGCTTTAAACAAGCGTCCTCTGCATCTCCTCAGACTCATACACGGATTATAATTATTACTACAGCAAGCACAAAGAGACTACATAACTACAGCTATGAAATATTCTCTATTACTTGATGGGAATCAAGGAGAATTTCACTTTGCAGACGTGGTTCATAATGAGAACGGGATAAGAAGCCAGACTGGAGATGGTTTGAAAAACATACAATTTAACAAGTTTTGTTTAATTTTTTTTAAGCTCAAACTGACATTATATATGAGTTATTACCTTCTCAGTGGCCTATTGGTAGAGTGACTGCCCTGGGACTGGGAGATCGGGGTCCAAATCCTGTTCAGGTCATAAGACTCTAAAAATGGGACCCGATGCCTCTCCCTGCTTGACACTCAGCTTTACGGGGTTAGATTGGGAGGTTAAACCCCCAAATAGTTCCCAAGCGCAGTCACTCCTTCAGCTCACTGCTCCCCATGGGGATGGCTCAAATATGGAGATGTAATTCCATCAGTGTGTGATGATTTGCACGCACGCACATACACACACACACAGACACACACCACTTATGACATTACAGATCTTTCGCTGTGTCTTGTTCATTTTCAACACAAATTTTTTCACTAATTTTCGATCATCTACATAAAACTTTCATTTCTAAAGCCTGATTTCAGAAGTTAAATGAAATATTAATCATTAGAATTTGTTCCAGATGTCTGTGGTTGTAGGAAGGGTCGTTACCCTGTTTCTTGCTGTACTTCATAGTTGAGAATGTAGTTTTCTTATTTGCCTGTGTTTTCATTTCATTTAATTTATTCCTTTATAAAGCACCTTCCACAACATTTAGCAGAAGCTCAAGGTGCTGAACACAACAATAAACAGGCAATCACATCAATAAAAACAATAAAAAATAAAAACTGAATAAAAACAGAATAAAAACAGCATGAAAGACAGATGAGAACAATTGTTAAACAATTAAAATCAAGACAAAATTGCAGACCCCAGTGGTGAAAATGCCTGGACATGATAATGGGCCTGCAGACGTGACTTAAACATCTGGAAGGAAGGCGCCAGCCTAACAGTCAAAGTTAGACCGTTCCACTAAGTTGGAGCAAGGACCACCAGCTTTGCATCTGGAACGTTGGACCACCAGTAATTCCTGGTCACCAGAGCGAAGAGAGCGGGTGGGGACATGCCTTTGCAGCGGTGCTGATAAACAGGCAGGAGAAGTGTTGTGTGGGTACAGCACAACACGGATTTATCACCTGACACAAAATACATGAAAATGCATTATAAAACAAACTGTCACAGTAATTTATGATTTGTATTTGAACATGCTAATAACTCTGATGAGGTTTTTGTCTGTTTAAAGTACATATGATTTATCTAAATATTGTGTA